>NW_017727766.1:263715-288304 GCF_001865875.1 Lupinus angustifolius | reverse complement strand
TCACGGACCCTTTTTCCAAGAGGAAAGAGCTCAATCTATCATACCAAGCTATGAGAGCTTGTCTTAGGCCATAAAGGGCTTTTTTGAGCTTATATACATGGTTCAGATATTTAAAATTTTCAAAGTCGGGAGGTTGATCTACACATACCTCCTCTTGAATGTAGCGATTCAAGAAGGCGCTCTTGACATCCATTTGAAAGAACTTGAAGTTCATAATTGATGCAAAGGATAAAAGCATCCTTATGGCCTCTAATCCGGCTACAGGAGCATAAGTCTCATCATAATCGATGCCCTCCTCCTGGTTATAGCCCTTGGCCACTAAGCGAGCTTTATTTCTGATTATCAAGCCAAATTCATCCATTTTATTACGAAAGACTCATCTAGTACCAATTAGTGGATGTTCTTTAGGCTTAGGTACCAAGTCCCATAGATTGTTATGCTCGAACTGGTTTAGCTATTCTTGTATAGCTATACCCCAGTGCACATCCTCAATGGCCTCATCGATGGTCTTAGGCTCGATTTGAGATACAAAAGCTACAAAGTTACAAAAGTTACGTAATGAGCTACGAGTTAACACATACCTTCCTCTTCTCTTTTGGAGAAGATTCGTCAAAATGGACATGCATAGACTCTTCTACTTGCATTGAATATTTATTAAAGACTCGATAAGCTTTACTATGCAATGAATACCCCAAGAATATACCCTCATCAGCTTTTGAATCAAATTTACTTGAGGATCTTTTTCCATTATTTAGTATAAAGCATTTACACCCAAAATAATGAAATGGGAAATATTAGGTCTACGACCTTTTAAAAGTTCATATTGAGTTTTTGAAAAAGTAGGCCTCAAGATTATACGATTAATCACATAACAAGCTGTATGCACTACATCAGCCCAAAAATATTTAGGAACTTTCTTTTCATTTAGCATTGTTCTAGCAAGCTCCTCTAAGACTTGATTCTTCCTCTCAACAACTCCATTTCGTTGAGGGGTACGAGGGGCCGAAAATTGATGCATAATACCATATTTATTACAAAATTTATCAAATAAATGGTTTTCAATTTCGCCACCATGATCGGATCAAATGTATACTATCTTATGATTAAACTGGTTTTGAATTTGCTTGGCAAGGTTTTTGAAAGATTTAAAAACATCGCTCTTGGACGAGAGAAACAATGTCCATGCAAATCTAGAGAAATCGTCAACAATTACTAAAGCATAAAAGCTACCACCAAAACTCATAACCTTTGATGGTCGAAACAAGTCCATATGGAGAAGCTCAAAGGTCTTGTTGTGGATATCACATTCTTTTAAGAAAAAAAGAGTTTTTAACTTCTTTACATCTTTGACAAGTGTCACAAGTCACAAGTTTCTTGAGTTTTAAAATCAAGTTTTGGCAGCCCATCAACCAAATTATTTTTAGACAATTTATCTAGATTCTTTATGTGAATATGAGCGACACGCCTATGCCAAAGCCAGATGTCATCCTCTTTGGATATAAAACATTTTGAAAATAGAGTAGTGACATCATCCAGATTAACCACATAGATATTATTTATACGATACCGATAAACTTAACTTTATTAGATATATTGTCACGAATAATACAACACTAAGAATCAATAGATACATGATTACATTTATCACATAGTTGGCTGATACTCAAAAGGTTATGTTCCAGACCTTCAACATATAACACATTTTCGATTATGGCCTGATTTGAGTTGCCAATTGTACCTGTACCAAGTATCTTCCCTTTGTTGTTGTCTCCATAAGTGACAAACCCTTTTTCTTGCAAACTACTTCCTTTTCATATCCTTTTATTAACCAAACTACTTCCTTATGGAAGGTTGGTAAAGAATAAATGAATAAAACAATAAATTGTTAGTTGCAGAATTTAAATGACAGAAAGTAAATGTTAGTTGCAGAAATGTAAATGACAAAAAGTAAATGTTAGTTGCGGAAACTAAATGACTGAAAATAAAAGTTAGTAGTTATATCACTTATTATGATTGTGTATTTTTCCTTTTCAAAAACATACAATTTATGAAGCATTTTGGATCTTGAAATCAAGTTTTAGGTCATCAAGCTAAAATCGCGTTAAGCACTTTCTAAAGAATTGAAATTTCCAAAGTAATAACTTAAACATAATTCAACATAATGAAACAATAAATATTAGTGAGCAAAAAATTCAACTAAAATTTAGTAGCATTAGCCATCTTAATCCAAGGATTTAAGAGACTTTACCATGCACAAATGAGTTTGCAAAATGAATTTTTGCATCTCATTTGATTAATCATTCTCCAATTGAATTAAGGAGAAATTACAAATAAAATTACCTAAGCTACTTTGGAGTAGAAATCCTCCAAGAAATTACAAAGAAGAAAGTGTAGAAGAAGAGAGAAATACAGATGTGGATGAGTGAATGTGCATAAGAATGAATTTGATGAGGTGATGAATGATTTTCAAGCCGTGAAGTGCCTCCTATTTATAGGATTTCTAGGACCCCACTAAGCTGCTCTCTTCCACTGCTAAGCTGCTGACCAAACCCTTCAGCATGGGTTTGGCCACTTGGCCAAGCAACTTTGTCACCTACTTGGGGCTGGGCCACCCAAGCTATGGTGAGCTACTTGGCCCAGCTATGGTGAGCTACTTCTGAAAACCTAAGGAGGATACTTAGGGTGAGGTCATGCATGAAGTAAGCATGCTTGGGTGTTAAGTTAACTTTGACCAACTTGTTGTGTGCACACCGCCAAGCTCTTGTGTGGAACCGCTGAGCTGCTGCTTGAGTAGCTTGACTGTGGCTAATGTTGACGTGGCTTGGTGCTTGGTTCCACGTTGGACGCTCCAGGTGCCATGCTAAGCTGCTCAATGAGCACTTAGCATATGTCATGCCTATGGTGGCTCTTGTCAGGCTTGTGCTCTGACCGTGCTTAGTTGACTCTTACCATGCCAAGTTGGTGTCCATATCATGATGGTCGTGCATTTGGTCCAAGCTAAGCTGCTTAGTGAGAAGCTTCATATTGACTTCATGGTTTCCACATACGCCAACTTATTGTGTCATGCTTAAGGCTAAGTAGACAGCTTGCCACACTAAGCTTAAGCATGTCATGTATGGATCATTTTGGCCTATTTTGAGCACTTTGCTTGTAGTTGAATATTCCATCTCTTTTCTACCTAAATCATACAAAATAAAGTAGAATAGAAATACACAAAGCATATATACAAGATTGTGATATTTTATCCAAAAAGTGTTGAATTAAGTCGATTTTCTCAATTTTTCCAAGGCTAAGTGCCATAAAAAGTGTATGAAATTTAGGCATTTTTGGTACTTATCACTAACACAAATTTTAGTGCATTTTAGAGATTTCTAGAGTATGCAAAGATACTATACCTAAGGTACTAGCCTAAAAGGTATATGATACACTAAAGAAGCATAAAAACAATTATGAAATCGGGTTAAACATAGGAAACATGTATTCATAACATATATTACATATACGCATATATTAAAGATAAAAAAAATATATCTCTCTAAATCAAATTAGTGAAGATATTCTTCATCAAGCATGCCAAGTTCTCTACATAATACAAAGAATGTATTCCATGGAAGGGGCTTGGTGAAAATATCTGCCAATTGCTTTGAGGTTTTAACAAATTCAACTATACAATCACCTTTTTGAACATGATCTCTTAAAAAGTGATGTCTAATCTCAATATGATTAGTTCTAGAATGCATAATGAGATTCTTTGATAGATTTATGGCACTAGTATTATCATATTTTATCGGTATTTTTACAAGTTTTAAACTGATGTCTAATAGTTATTGCTTCATCCATAATATCTGAGCGCAAGACACGCTAGCGACAATATATTATGCTTTGGTGGTAGACAAAGCAATATATGCTTGCTTCTTACTATGCCAATATACCAAGGAGCTACCCAAAAGATGGCAAGTTCCACTAGTACTTTTCTGGTCCAACTTACATCCCACGAAGTCGGAGTTCGAATATCCTCTCAAGGACAATGAGGCATCCCTAGAATATCATAATCCCATGGTCAATGTCCCTTTAAGATACTTCATAATATGTTTTACAATACTAAAGTGAGATTCCTTAGGTGAAGCTTGGTGCACATACATACATTAAACATGATACTGGGGCACTAGTAGTTAGATAAAGCAATGAACCAATTATGCCTTGATATTTGTCACCTCTATAGCCTTTATCATCCTTGTTGAGATAGTAGGATGATGCCATAGGTGTTGCTGCTTCTTTGCACTTATCGATCTCAAACTTTCGTAGTAGTTCCTTGAAATAATTCGTTTGGTGAATGAATATCCCGCTGCTCATCTATTTTATTTGTAATCCTAGGAAGAATGTTAGCTCTCCAATCATCGACATTTCAAACTCGCCTTTCATTAGATCAGAAAACATTTTACAAAGCACCAAATATTATATCATTAATGTAAATTTGTACTAACAAGACATTATTTTCTAATTTTAATATAAAGAGTGTTTTATCAACTTTGCCCCTTCCAAATCCCTTTTCTAATAGAAAGCTACTCAATCTATCATACCAAGCTCTAGGAGCTTGCTTTAGACTATATAACGCCTTTTGTGTTTATAGACATGATTAGGGTATTTAAAGCTTTCAAAGTCGAGCGGTTAATTATCATATACGTCCTCTTGAATATAGTCATTCAAGAAGACACTCTTCACATCCATTTGAAAGATTTTAAAGTTCATTATCGATTCAAAAGCCAATAACATTCTAATAGCTTCCAACCTCACAATAGGGGCGTAGGTTTAGTATAGTTGATGCCTTCCTCTTGATTATACCCTTTGGCTAATAGACGTGCCTTATTTCGTATAATTAGACCAAATTCGTCCATTTTATTTCTAAAGACCCATTTCGTGTCGATTATAGGATGATCTTTAGGTTTAGGGACTAAGTCCTACACGTTATTATGCTATAACTAGTTTAGCTCTTCTTGCATAACTAATCCCTAGTGCTAATCCTCTATGGCCTCATCTCTGGTCTTAGGCTCAACTTGAGATACGAAATCTACAAAATTACAAAAATTACATAGAGAGTTTTGTAAGACTGGGATGGCAACTAAGGGGGGGGGGTGAATTAGTTGTTTAAGAGTATGCCTGATTTTTCTGCACCATTCAAGAGTTAATAGCAACGGAAAATTATATGCAGAAATAATCAAGTAAATGTAAGGAGATAAGGGAGAAGAGAGTACACATATGTTTTTGTAATGATTCACCTTTTTGTCCACCAAAGGCTACGTCTAGTACTCTTGCAGCATAAGAGATTTCTTCAATAGATATTAAGCGTAGTAATTACAATTTTTAACGCCGAGATTCCCTTGTACCTCACTTACTCTCTAACACCTATACCACTCTTTAGAAAACACAATTTCCAAGTGACTCTATCCCTTTTCTTATCGCATCCTGTGAAAGAAAATAATTCACAACTTTGAATGAAGAATATGTTTAACAATGGAAATGGATTGCCTTTACAAGATTTTGAAGTTATAAACTCTTGCAATCCAATAACTCAAGATATAATTTATTACTAATGCTCACAAGGTTTGAATAACTTGCAATAACACTTAAGGAAACTTTGCAAATCAAGTTCTGAAAGTTAAGAACAAGTTGCACCAAGTGTAGAACAAGTATTTCATAAAATTGTAGTTTTAGTGAGTGATTTCAATCTGAGTTATGTTATGAAAATTGTGTGTTCTCTCCAAAGTCATACCTGCAAAATAATTTAGTTGGCTTGTTTAGGTACACAAGTTGTATTGGGTCCCTTCTTGTTAGTAACCAAAGAATCTAGTCCATTTTGCACCCATACATAATTTGCCACTTGACACACCATATTTTTGAATATAGCAAGATATAGATGTATGACCATATGTACCACAATGAAAGCAAGTAGGCATGTTATGATTAAATCAAGTAAGCATGTGTACTACTTGTTTTCTATATTGTTTTCTTCTATTCTTAGACTTGTAGCCTAGACCTCCATGATTACCTACATTTCTAGATACAACAAGTAAGTTGTTTAGGTTTTGACTACTATAGGTGAACTTAGCTAATTTATCTTTCAAATAAGAAATTTCACCATTCAAAACATCACATTGTTCCCATATAGAAGTCTCAATTAACTTAGTAGAGAAAGTACATGAGGCACAAGAGTAAATAAGGTCTAGAGTCTCATTTTCTAATTTTAGTTCATTCAATTCTTCTTGCATATTAACAATTTTATTTTTATGCAACAAGATGACTCTTTTCCTATCTATATTTATCTTAGCTAGTCTCTTTAACTCCTCCTGTAACTCAACAAAATCACTATGAAGTTCATCATATGTAGGAGACTCTTTATAAATGAAGAAGTGTCAGAATATTGTACCTCATTTGTATCATCCTGATCACATGAGCTGCCAATTTCTTGAGTGTTTTCCATTAATCATAACTTAGAGGTCTCCTCCTCTACGGATGTGCTAGATGTTGTTTCATCCTCTGAAACATCCCAAACTATATAGTGCATGTGTCCTGGTTTGCCACACTCATGGCAAGTTAAGGCGGTCTTTGAGAACCTTGCCCTTTCTAGTTGAGTCTCTTGCCTCTTTATTCTAAAATCGCTTGAACCCTCCTTTCTTCTTGACAAATTTACCAAATTTATGAACTAAGATTGTCAAGGTTTCGTCATCCAGATTAGAATCAAAATCTTCCTCATCTCTATCTTCTTTTTCTTGTGACGTTCTGGCTTTGAGAGAGATTCCTTTTTTCTTTTTGTCTGTATCTTCATGTATGGTCAAGTGCCTTAACTCCATTTCATGCTCTTGGAGTTGGCCAAAGAGAGTTGCTAGGGGAATTAAATCTAGATCTTTTGATTCCATGATTGCCGTGACTTTGGGCTGCCATTTCCTATCAAGACAATGCAATACTTTGTTAGTTAGTTCACCCTTAGCAATACTTTGTTAGTTAGTTCACCCTTAGCAAAACTTTTAACGAAAGCAACCAAATGATTAACTTTTCTCGTGCCTTCGTGGGTTACTTGCAAAATGTCCTACATTTCTTTCGCATTAAGGCACTGTGAGACCCTAAAGAAATCGTCATATGATAAAGCAGAAGTTATGATGTTCTTAGCCTTAAGGTTGTGCTGGACTTTTCGTTTTTGTTCGTCAGTCCATAAGCCTTTATGTTTTTCTTTAGGCTCACCTTCCACCAAGTTTAGTGGATTAAAATGCCCATTGACAACGGATACCCAAATCTCTGTGTCAATTGCCTCAATAAAGATTCTCATATGCACTTTCCATTAGTGGTACCCCTCACCATCACCACCGAAAGAGTTAGTGGAACCCATAGTGAAAATCCCTAGGATCTACGAAGAAAGTGGTCAAGCTAGCTCCTTCGTACTAGCTCTGATACCACATGTTGGGAACCATCAACCATCAAGGTAAAACCCCCCTAGAGGGGGGGGGGGTGAATAGGTGAAGCGAATCACTAATCCCACTTTTCTGATTTATGCACAGAAAAGATAGATGTTGCAGTTAATCGATTACTATCAGGGTTAAGCAATTATGTTCAATTGTATTAATTGATTATGTTTAGCTTTAATCGATTATGCTGAATCTTGATATCTTCAGAAATTAGATTTTTTCACAATGAAAATAGTGATGATTACACGTCTTTACTACCCTAAATTGATTCTTGATTATACTATGATTATTAACACTTAGAAAAAATCACATAATACAATTAAAATAGAAATCAATAAAGACAAAACCGTAAAAAAGATAGAGAAAGAAAAATTGCTCAAGGATATTTATCCTGCATCGTTTGCGGGTCCACTTGCAAACTACATCCAGGCCTCCCCTTCTGATATTGGGATATTTTTCTTCATTATTGGAAATATATGTTCGATTACAGGCACTCTTCCAATACACCTAGCAAGAACTTCCTTCTTGAATCCATTGAGCCTACACGCTCGGTTTGACCACTCTATATGCCTACTAGGATACCAAACTATTCATGAATCTAGCCCTAGAAGAAGTATCACTCGATCCAAGACTTCCTGCTCCGCAAAGATAACCTATTCTCTAATGTGATGATGCTAAAAACCATGAGAAAAATCCTTGTGATTCACAAAATTAGCCGAGTTATTTGAACATTGAATGTGCGAATAAAACTCTAAAATTGGCTCTACAACCCTCTATAGAAATCTCACAATAGCCTTAAACTAAATGTGAAGTTTATACCGGGTTTTTCAAATGAATGAAAAATGGTAGCATTATGAAAAGAATTTCTTTTTTCTCTCTCTTTTTTCTCTCTTAGAAAACTTTGCAAGAAATCTTTCAAAGATAAGCAAGATGCTTTGAAAATTCAAATCTCAGAATCTTGGGTTTTCTTTTTCTCTCAATGTAAAAATGGAAGTTTGTGAAAAATGCACATGAGTTAAAATATCAACTTTTATATCAAACTAATTTTAACTGATGTTAATCGATTATGAACATACTTAATTGATTAACATGCTAATTAAAAATAGTTTTTCAGTTAAGGCTTAATCGATTATCAATCTCTTTAATCGATTAATAAGCCATAAATCTTGGGAGGTTAGCTATTGTAACTTCGTTTAATCAATTACACCAATTATTAATCAATTAACGGATTTCAACAAGATATAATCGATAAATATATATATGAAAATGGTTTTCCCTAATGCATGGTAAACATTCTATATGATGAAAGAACATGAAACACATGATTTTGAAAAAATGTTTGTTTTAAGCACAAAAACCATGTAGCCTAATGCAAATGCATGAATCTTACTTATCATATATTTATATTTAGATGTAATGCCTCAACCTATCTGAATTTCATTTTAGACTTTTGTGAGACTTCCATATAGGGTTTACCTAACCTAGACTTAACACTAGGCAAATATCTTAGGACTTCTATAATAATAAAATAATCCTAAGTCTACAACGTTGACCTTTGAGTCTTTGGCATGTTGTTTGTTGTGATGTCAACATCTTCAAGCTTCCATTTAACTTCTTATCTTCATCAAAACTAAGTAGATCAATCATGATGGCATCCTTTGACTATTTGCCATTTCAGACAAGTTTTACTCTAAACATGACGTTTGTGAATACCCAATTTTGGTCGACCCAAAATACATTCTTCAAAAAAATGTAAACCAATAAAAATGTTTTTTTGGCTTAATGACCCAACACAATATATTTAAAATTTGAATTTCAAGAAGGATTTTAATTATATCCATTAGCATTTCAAGAGTTTTATTTCAATTTTCTCCTAATAATTTGTTTAAAAAAATAAAATGGTCCGATAAAAGGGAGTATTTATAATTCCATGATGTCATAGATTCAACTCATATTCGTTTTATTCTTAAAGGGAATTTGAAGATGATTATTAAGTGATTTAATGATCATTTATTAGCTAAAATCATGTTTTAAAAAAAAGAGATACGTCATGAATAAATAGCGCTAATGCGGTAAAAATAAGAAAAGGAAAAAAAATTATTTCACAACCCCACAAAATTAAAACATTTATAAGGTTGAACTCAAATCTAGTTTTTTAGAGTAAAAAATAATAACTTTAGACTCCTCAATAATTTTTTGGTCTTAACATTTTTTATGTATCATAAACCAAAAAATAATTCAATTCGAGCTTTAATTAATAACTATTATTATAGTTTGAATTTTGAATATTGTAGTTCATGAGGATAAAATTAAATATTTTTAATATGCAAGATTTGGGTATTGATTGATATTTTACAATTAGGTTGTGTGCTGAAATTAAGGACATTGAGTGAGTGTGTAAATTTGGCCAGTAAAATTTACATTTAAGGGTGACAATAATTAGATTTCTGATTGGTGATCCTATTCTGTACACACCATTGCCTTGGCTATAAATAGAGAAGGACATTCCCTTAGAAAAAATACATGGACATAGAAGATTGCAAAGGGGCGAAAAAATAAAAAAATATAAAAAACATTGGTTTCTTTGAGAAGGAGAGATTTTTTTTATTCGCACGATCTTGTGTGGCTGAGCATAGGGTAATTGTCGTGAACCCTTGTTTTCAGCCTCATGATCTGCTTATTTCCCATATCCGTGTTGACTAGATTCGTGCAACTAATAAGTGCACGAAATGTCACACTGTTCACTGCACCTATGGGAGAGCTCACTTTTGTCACTCTGATTTGATGAAAGAAGAGTTTGAAATGTCAATGATGGGAGAGCTCACTTTCTTTCTTGGGCTACAAATCATGCAAATGAATAATAGTATTTTTGTCCATCAAACAAAGTATTGCAAAGAGCTTTTTGAAGAGGTTTGATATGGAAAAAGTAAAAGATGCTTCCACACCTATTGCTACTTCATGCTATCGTGACAATGATGAGAAAGGAAAATATATTCAGGGAACTAAATATTGAGGTATGATAGGATCTTTACTTTATCTAACTTCAACTAGACCCAATATTATTTTAGTGTGTGCATGTGTGCTAGATACCAAGCTAATCCTATGGAATCACATCTCACAACTACTAAAAGGATTATGAAATACTTGAAAGGAAACTTAAACATAGGACTTGGTATCCCAATGATGCTTCTTTTGAGCTTAATAGGTTATTCCGATTCCGATTTTGTTGGACGTAAGATGGATAGGAAAAGTACTAGTGGTACTTGCCACCTATTAGGAAGTTCTCTAGTTTCTTGGCATAGTAAGAAGCAAGCATGCATTGCTCTTTCAACCATCGAAGCGGAATATATTGCTGCTAGTGTGTGTTGTGCTCAAATCTTATGGATGGGGCAATAACGTTTAGACTTTGGTCGTGTGCTTGACAAAATTCCTACTAAATGTGATAATACTGCCATAAATCTGTCCAAGAATCCTGTTCTGCATTCTTGCACCAAACATATTGAAATAAGGCATCATTTCTTAAGAGATCATGTTCAAAAAGTTGATTGTGTGATCGAATTTGTTGAAACTTAAAAACAATTTGTTGATATTTTCACTAAACATCTTCCTAGAGATACCTTCTTTGTGTTAAGAAGAGAGTTAGGAATACTTGATGAATTACCTATTTCTTAGTTTTTCAGATTCCTATCTTGTTTGTGTGCATGCAAAATTTCTTATATGTATTCATATATGTTTTAGTATCCCTGTGTATGGTTGATCATTATTTAGGATAAGTTTTGTCTAGTAAGATCATAGCATTCCGTGATAAAACTTGGAAATGTATTGATTGTTGTGAAAGAACTATCATTAATCTAATATTTCTCTAGTTAATTCATTACCTGCTTCTTTTTCAAGTGTTTTAATCGACTAAATATCCCTTGGTAGATTACCTAGGAACAATTTTTATTTCTGTTAATCGATTAAACCAGCCCTTGTTCACCAACAAGTGGTATCATTTTTAAATCATTAATTGATTAACATTGCACTTAATCGATTAAGTACAGTTCTAGTGACAGTGGTTAAATACGAAGTTCAAAACCTTAAAACCTCATTTCTCTAGATTTCATCCCCAAATCTCAAATCTCCATTATTTGTGTCAAAGTGGGAACCCCTTTATCATTTATCATCCAATTGATATCTATTACCCTCATATTCCATCTATTAACCCTCAAAATCACATAACCTAAAATTTTCCCTTTTTCCAAACCCTAACCCCAATATGCAAAATCGATTAAGATAATTGATTATTCATCAATTAAGTTGCAATCATGAGTGAATGAAGGCTTAAGAGAGTGAAGAGTACTATTGGTATACATCGATCTCTTCGCCATGTGAAGCGTAGGAGAAATGTGGAGGTTGGCGGCTCTTCCTCTGCACAAGGTGAAAAAAAATTCATTCGTAATGATCCTTATTACTCTCAAGCTCTCCAGGTAGCAAGGTTATCAAAGTTTATTGGTCGAAAAAAGAGTTATATTCGGTATGCTAACATGGATTGGATGGTAGAACAAGGTTTCCAATTCCTTCATGAGTTAGAGGTTCAAGAAGCTAACATATTCTTGGAATTTCATGGTAACATCTATCCTTCTTTAGTTCAGGAATTATATAGTAATATTCAATACAAGGATGGGAAATATGTTAGTGTTGTGAAATAAAATTTGTTCCTTTGGATGAGGAGTTGTTTATGGAGGTTGGAGGATTAGCTAGCGATGGCTCTCCTCTAGGTGATTATAATAATGTTATGGAACTCATATGATTCGATTGAGATGTGTATCTCTTGCCTAAGATGACCTCACTACTATGTGCAAGGTGAATTAACCAAGGTTGGTTCCTTATCTGTTGAGAATTGGCTTCTCCATTACCTCATCGCGTATGTGCTGGTTCAGAGGAACACCAACCATGCTAAACTAAATGATAACGATTTGAAGCTTATGTTTGCTATAAAAGAAGGTATTATGGTTAATTGGCCTCCTCAGATTCTAAAGGTGATGTTTCATATTGCTTCTTCTTCATCGAGACTATTGGCTTATGGGATTTTCATATCACATGTCATTGATCATATTGGGATATACACAAGTGGTAAAGATATAATTTTGGTCAATCCCAAGGAACATCTTATTGTTGACAACTTGATCCATAAGATGAGTATATAAAAATACAGTGGAGTATGGATATATCAAGAGGAGCATTAAACTATAGTTGATATATCAGATGAAGATGAGGATAACACTCCAACTGAGCAAACCCAATGTTCACAACCGGATGAGGTACCTATTATGCCTGTAGCACCATAGTTTGGTTTGGCTCATTTGGACGCTTTGGACCAACGCCTCAATGAACGCATTGATTCTAGGATGCAATCCATGGGATAAAGACTTATGGTGAAGCTGCATAGATATGATGTTGAAACCCATGCTAACCTAAAGTGACTTCACTTTTTGTTTAAGACTTTCAGAGACATTTTCCAACCACCTCCTAGTGGCTAGTCTAGTTAGGGTAACCCTTAGTAGTCATAGTTGGTCTTCTCTAGGGTGTGTTTGTTATGTCTTTGTTGTTTTTATCTATCATGTAGTCTATTATGCATTGCTATTTTGGTTGTAATTTCTATTTTGTTTGATTTTTGGTATATGTACGCTATTGACTTGGTTTGACTTATGTTTGTGTGAAATGGATGTGCTTTCTATTTACATATATTATGTTTCTTCATATTCTATCAAATTCAACTATTATTCATACTAATCATATGCTACTACTTCTTGAAATCATATGGAAATCCAAGAAAATTTTACCATTTTGCTGATTTGCTTCTATTTAATCGATTAACAACAGATATAATCGATTATATGGTGTTTAACTTTTATTTTTCAGTGAATTATGTTTCTGTTTAATTGATTAACTCCATGCCAAATCGATTATGTTGTTCAAATATTTGTTCATCTTTTTATTGTTACTAATATTTTACATGTAAACATACTTTTTGATCATGCCAAAGGGGATAAAGATTGTTGTCTTATGTTTTGTAGATTAGTTGCATTACATGCTTCCGAGATAATCAAGAATTAATGCCCAAAGTGAGGGGAAGCAAATGTTTAAATCCCAACTTAAATATCAAATAAAGGTTGATTGACTTTCTAGAATACAACATTGCAAGATTGGTTTCTCATCATAAAAAAGTGGGAGATTGTGAATGGAAAAATGCAAGATCATGATATTGATGAAGACAAAAGACTAAATCTAGAAGACAATGGACACATCGACAAGAACATTACAAGACTCATAATCAAGCATGGATCATGAACTTTAAGAGTAATTATTTTCTTTTTAGGTCCTATAAGATGCTTTGAATGGATAGAGTCTAGGTTGAGTGAACTCTTGATAAATCTCATATATCATGAGCATATTGCATAAAAGAGATTTTTCATACATAAAATGATTAAAACTTATTTTAACATGCATACATGATTTTGGGCACTCATAATTATATCCTTTTCAAAGTCATGCATCATGCATACATCATTCATGTTAGAGGTTCATGCATTATAATCAAAGTCTTTTTGAAAATTATTTAATCGATTAAGACTTCATCTAATCTATTATGTCTTTGTAAATGGGAAACACATTAATCGGCTAAGGACATGATTAATTGATTAAGTTAGTTTCTGTTTTGGAATCTTGAACGCTTTTAAAAACGTTAATTGATTAAGTACCTGATTTTATTGATTATCCCCAACTGAACAGTTCCAAAACATAATGGTGTTTTGCCATCTTTCCCATATACAAAGTTATCATATTACCAGATCATTTGAGAACAAAATACACTCATTTGTCTTAGAATTCATAAAAGCAAGATTTTCAAGAGTGGGTGATAGAGAAAAGAGAACAGTTTTACAATCTTTTAAAAAGAGAGAATTATCATATGTTGAGAGGTTTTTCAAAGATTTCCCTTACTGAGTCTCATGCATTCATTTCCATCTCTATATGTGAGAATCATGAAAGGGTGTGATGATTTGTTAATGTATTGTAATTGCACAATCAAGGTGCATTGAAGAGTTGTACACAAAATATTTTGCAGTCGTTATTTGCGGATTTATCTCTTTTGTGGGTGTGAGGTATCATTTAGGAGAAAAGAGAAAAATCAAGAGAAATCATTGGCTGCGATCTTGGTCTAATAAAAGTGTCATTGCAGAACTTAGTTAGGAGTGACGAGGCGTCATAAAAAGCTAAGTCCAAGGGAGATCTTAGTGAAGAAGTACTTGTATCAAACAATCGATTTCTTCTAGTGAAGCAAATCTCCCGAGATCAAAAGGGGAGGCCTAGAAGTAGTTTGAATGTGGACACGTAAACGAACTAGGATAAAATTCGGTTTTGTTTTCTTCTCTTTATCTTACTCTTTAGTTACTCACAATCATTATTTTCTTCCATCGTTTTATATACTTCTTTCAGTGATCATTGCTTAAGTAATTTACTTTTTTGATTACGCTGATTTCATATTTTAAATCAAATTAAATTTGGGTTAATCTCTGTCATCTTGATGAATCAAAAGAAGCAAGAGCCAAAACATTTTTGAGAAAAACTGTATGATTAATCAATTAAGTTTGTGTACAATCGATTAAGTAGATCATGTGTTAATCAATTAAGTTGGTATGTAATTGATTAAATTTGTGTTGTGCTAATTTGTTAACTTTCACTTTAATCGATTAAAATCAGTTTTGTTTGAGATTATCTTTTGCATTTCAATTCGAGTTCATTTGTGATTTGTACCACCTATTCACCCTTTCAGGTGAAGATATAGTCCTTGTTAGCCAAAAAAACATGATTTTGATTATTGAATCTTGAATGAAGAAGGAAAAATTGAGTCTTAATTCAAAGAAATAAGAATGGGTCGAAATATCGATCCTCATGTGATTGAATTCACAAGCACTTGGTTATGTTCTTGTTCAGAAATCTTGATCAGAATGTCACAGGACTTGTGTGAACACCCAATTTTGTTCGGTCCAAAAGACATTTTCAAAAAATAACAAAGAAAAATAAAATTAATATTTTTGGCTACTTTCTAATAAAAATGATATTCTTAAGTGTCCCAAAATTAATAAGTAAAACTAATTTCGAATTTTAAATTTGAATTTCAAAAATTGTCATAATCAGATTTTTAATGGTGAATTAAACATGATTGTATTTTTCCTTAATTCTTTCTACTCAATTAATTTGGAGATCCTCTCCATTTTAACACATGTGTTAATTCAAAGGCTATAAATAGGAGAGTTGTCACATGGAAAAAAGGAATTCATCATCTACTCTCATCATCCATATTAACCAAAACAATTCATCATTTATTTCTAATAATCCTCAACAATTCTCTCAATAAAAAACACATTAATCAATCCTTCCCCCCAAAAACCACCATCTTCCATATACAACAAATTCATATCTTCCTCAACAACCTCAAAATCTCCTATGCAGATTAACCCAAAAATCATTCAAAAAAATCCATTCATACCCTCAACGTCCAAAAGAACCCATATCATCCACGATAATCCAAAAATCTTCCACACAACATACAAAAGAGGACACCATAAAAAAACCATAAAAATACATAATCTCCAACACTCCCAAAGCTTCTTTGTTTTCTCTCTCGCTCAAACAATTTTGATTGCAAACCTGTTTTGGAATCTGGTTTCAACATAGCAGACATTAGGCCAACATAATTTGTTAAAATCCAATTTGGCACCAACTTCAGCCTTGGAGTCAATACTGAGTTGCAACGTTCCATTGTTGTTGGAATCAGCAAGAGAGGTATGTCATAGAAGTTGTTTTTGTTATCAATAAATGCATTAGTAATAATAATTATAATGATTGTAACATATAACTATAAACAATACACTCTTTGTATGCATATTACGACATTCTTTTCAATAAATATTTAATTTTGAAGCAAAATAGGTAATTAATTAGTTTCTCATTATACATCAATTTAAAACTTATTCAAAAAATATATAAAACAAAGATCTATGAGTCAATAAAAAATGAAATAAATATTTACCTTAACAATTTTAAGGTATGATGTAGTGTCGAACGTAAGGGCTACACTTCACTTCCTTATAATTAATATGATTAATTATATTTTCATATCCTAAAAAGTTTTTTTTTAAATATAACAAAAAAATTAGAATTTCTTAATCAACTTTTACTGTGAGATACGGTATCGGACGTAAGAGCTATGCTTTACTCATATCTTTTTTTCAAAAAAAATTTAAAATTAACCCAACCAACAAAAAATTTTCTACCGCAAAGAACTACATAGTCTTGATTCTCATAAAGGGGATACGTAGGACCAAAATCACTCTTGTCAGACATAATAATAAAATAAAGTTTTGTTGGTAAAAATATAATAATAACACAATTAATAATCCATGCAATATAATAGAGTACCGTTCAAATGAGCAACCGAGCTGCTAATACCTTCCCTAGTGTGTAATCGACTCTCGAACCTGAATATCAAAGTCCAAGGCCTAATGCGATTCAGTCAAAAGATTTTTCAACATTTTTTACTGGAAAAAATGTAGTGGCGACTCTAACATAGTCGTGCAGCAGAAAATCGAGGCGCGATAGTTGGCGACTCTGCTGGGGACCTTTTTTAAGAGAGTAAGGCACATAAACATTAAATGCATGGATTTTTATTTTTATCTTTATTTTTAGTTTATTTTATTTTATTGCTATCCTTTATAACATATTATCATATTAGCATAAGTATATGCTCTATACCCGAGCATTAGATTAGAAGGGACATCTGCCTGTCGGTGATGACTTTGGGCTTCACTTATATTGACATGATGAACCACCTAGGTTGTTACCTAATATCATGGGTCTTACCGATATGGACTACAGGCCCCACTTGTAATCCATAGGGTATTTGAGTTTCCTCTCTTTATGATTGGATGCAATCTGGGCACCTTATAAGTACACCCTATAAGATGTTTTATATAAAGGCCCTTATATATCCACCCTAGGGTTAAGGTCTTAGATAACTAACAAAACATATTAAGTATATTATATCTATGATACTGAATACATACATGCATATATACGTACATGGGTCCAAAAATATATTATTCGAAAATTCATTCATTTGTGCATTCATCCAATAATAAAATTTCCATTGATTGGTTTATGCATTTATTCATTGCATTCAAAAATAATAAAAAATCTTCATTAATTGACTTATGCATTTATTCATTACATTCAAGAATAAAATCTTCATTGATTGACTTATGCATTCATTCATTGCATTAAAAAAAAATCTTCATTAATTGACGCATGCATTTATTCATTACGTTCATGAATAAAATCTTCACTGATTGGTTTATGCATTCACTCATTGCATTCAAAAATAAAAATATTCATTAATTGACTTATGCATTCATTCATTGCATTAAAAAAATAAAAAATCTCATTGATTGGCTTATGCATTCATTCATATATTCAAAAAGAGAAACTATTTCATTCATTCAATTATGCATTCATTCATACACTTTAAACAAATACATCATTCATACACTTTAAACAAATACATCATTCATACACACTCACCTATTCAGTTATTCATATATTAGTAAAACAATTATTCAAACATTGTACTTCATGCATTACTATAACATTTTATATCTTACCATATCATTGCATTCATCGTCGCAAACCTTCTCATATAAAAAACATTTCATACATGCATTCAAAGTTAGACACATCATAAAGTGCATTTTTTAGTGGTCTCATGCATCCGATAAAAAATAAAATTACATGAATTCATACACCTTATACATTATAGAAGGATTTGCATCCTCACACTATTCATACATCTCAACATATGCATAGTCATACACGTTCCTTGAATTTTATGCATCATTTCGAGTTATATATTCCATATCAATCCATGTAACATGATAAAAACTGTTCACCTCATGCAAATCATGCATAACTAAAACTCATTTTCTACATGCATTTCATGATCTCATTGTGAAGGATACTCTTAAGTTTGAGTTAGTTTTAAAGAATACTATTGTTAGACTCGACTGAAAGCAATCAATATTGAAACATAATATATTCTAATATATTCAAGAAGATAGAGAATAAATTCTCATTTGAGGACCCACTTAAGGCCAAGTCCATCTCACACTTACACATGTTTCCTTTTTCATGAATAAAGATATATTTTCTTGTGCACATCTTTTTAACAAGTATATACTAGTGCATTGACGATGCAAATTTCACTATCTTATACTTCACCATATTAACCCCACTCACTATATTTATCCAAAAAACATATAACAAAATAAACCCAAATAAAATTAATCCATGCATTAATATGAGATATTTGATTCAAAAATAAAATGGAGGATGATGTAAATATAAAACACAAAATGATGGGCATTTTTAGGTAGATATGTTCGATGACATAAGGCATTTTTTGTTAACACCCAAACACTAAGAATATATCCCTAGTCACCACATTTGAGTATAGACTCATGAAAGAAGATGATTTTTGAATAACCCTCAATATGTCAATAACTCAGGGAGGGTGGCTTTTCAATCGTTTTCCTTGACACTCGATTATTAAAGAAGATAATGTGTTCTTTAACATCGCTCATGTGACTGAGCGATAAAAGAATATAAGGAATGTTCTTAACTTAAAGTGCAAAAGAGTGAAAAATGTGTAGAGAAAAAAAACCCGCTGAGAATCTGCAATTAATATCTTAGGAAAAAGTTATGGCAAAAGTGCAATATCAGTGATCACAAAAGGAATATTTCATAGCAAATTTCCACCTACATCTTAGGTCATCCTTATTACGACGTGGAAAATTCCTTTAATTGTTGAATGTCATGTTAGAAAAATATTGAAAATATGATAAAGAATAAAGGTGAAAGGTGAGTATGGGAAACACATATATTTTAGCCTTATATCCTTTTTATTGAAAACACTTAGCCAAGCCACGATACAAGCCTGAAAAGACCTTATTGAGGACTTAGTTGCTTATTATACACATCATAACACAAAAATTGCTGACTCCACAAAACTCATAAATTTTGATAAAAATATCTCATCTTTAACGCATAGAGTTAAAATCATTTTCTCAATATTATCTTCACCTCATCACCAGTCACAACCTAAAACAAAAATTAAATCATATCATCATCACCACCATATCACCACTCATAGCCCAAATACTTGTCAAAGTTTGTACGATCATTGTTTTAATATTTATTTTTAAAGATTTATTCGTGAAATATGGAGTATGAAAAGGAAAAGTGGGAGCCTATCAATCTGGGGCATATTTTGAGATGTTCCATGGTCTAAGGCTTACAATTCCAAGTCCACCAGCACAATCCAAAGTGAAGGATAACTATTAATATCTCATATTGGGGCAGTTTTTTAGTTGATCTCATTATCTGATGGAATATTATAAGAAGCCCAAAATTGTGGCAATTTTTTGGATGATCTCATTTGCTATTGGAAAGTTATAAAAAACTCAAAACTGGGGCAATGGTTAAGTGGCTTCCTATGGCTCTATAAGTCGATTGTATCATAAGAAGCCAAAATGTCTCAACCAATAAGAGGAAGGATCTTAAGTTATTACCTTCAAGAACAACTTCAACAACGACTCATATAAGTCTTTTGCTCCCTATCAAGTCAAATCACCACATATGAGGGTGTTCGCAAAAGAAAAACAAAACAAAAAAAGAACAAAAGAAGCAAAAAAAAAAAGAGTGATAGGTTGAAAATCCATATGGACAACCTAGGAAAAGGAGAACGATTCTAAGTCAGAAGCCTCCAAAGGTGACTTGGGATCATAATAAAATGAGAGAATTCCTGACAGATTCCTACATAAGGTATTATGGGAAAAAATTAGGGAAAATTAAATGAACATCCCTAAGGTGAAGTCTTGCTACTACTCATCATCGATCATCCAAATTGTGGAAATTTATGAACAATAACCACCTAAATGAAGACAAGATATCAAAATAGGCATATTGGGGCAGTTTTTGTTGTTACAAAAAATATCAATGCCTTGGAAAGAATTCCTTAGCCAGCCTACACTAGGGTAGTATGACTGAGTTTACTCACTATCCTCAAGATTATACTAAGGTAATTTTATGGACCATCTTAAGAGAAAGGCATCTGCAGCTAAACTAAGGCCAATTTTGATGGGTGAAAAGTTATGGTTCTAATCAACAAAAGGCATCAAGGGTTGCTTCGGTCGAGTCTGCAAAATTTTATGAGTTCCATCCAAAAATATAAAAATAAACCATAGATGATACATTAGAATATTTGTGTATGAGTCTTACCTCTCATTCTATTACATTCAAACAAGCATATAGTACTCATATCACACATGAAATAAATCAAATACTCTTATAATAGCATCAAACAATGCATGTTCACATTAATCTAACAATGTATATACAAAAGACATACATACATTAAATCATATCCACATTCAAGTCAATACATACTCACGTTAATCATAAAAATAAATCAACATGAAATTCATCCATACACAAGTATTCAAACAACGACACCCATAACCCCCTGATTTTCTTATGTTAAACATCAACCATCTCTAATGCATCATAAGCATCATTATGGCATACACATGCCAATCAATGCATAGTCAAATTCATATATTAATCATTATAGTACAAACATCAACATACACTTCATGCATCACATATCCCGAACAATCACACCTTTATACCATTCATCCAAACCAATTTAGATTTTGCCTTCGAGGGCCTTGTGCTTGACGACCTCAAATTGTGTCTTCGAGGACCCTGTGCTTGACGACCTCGAAGTCAACCTTACCAGACTCTGTGCCTGACCTTTTCAAATTTGATGGCCCTGTGCTCGACGACCTCAAATTGTGCCTTCGAGGACCTCGTGCTTGACAACCTCAAAGTCAACCTTTCCAGGCTTCGTGCCTGGCCTTTTAAAATTTGAGGGTCACATGCTTGACGACCTCAAATTGTGCCTTTGAGGACCCCGTGCTTGACGACCTCGAAGTCAACCTTTACAGGCTCTGTGCCTGACCTTTTAAAATTTGAGGGCCCCGTGCTTGACGACCACAAATTATGCCTTCGAGGACCACGTGCTTGACGACCTCGAAGCCAATCTTTCCTAGATCGGTGCCTGAACTTCAAAAATTCAAGGGACTCGTGCTTGACGACCTCAAATTGTGCCTTCGAGGACTCAATTCTTGACGAAATCGAAGCCAATATTTCCAGGCTCCGTGCCTGACCTTTGAAATTTGAGGGCCCCGTCCTTGACAACCTCAAATTGTGCCTTCGAGGAACCAGTGCTTGACGACCTCGAAGTCAACCTTTCCAGGCTTTGTGCCCAACATTTTAAAATTTGAGCGCTCTGTGCTTGACAACCTCAAATTGTGCCTTCAAGGACCCCATGCTTGACGACCTCGAAGTCAATCTTTCTAGGTTCCATGCTTGACCTTTTAAAATTTGAGGGCCCTGTGCTTGACGACCTCAAATTGTGCCTTCGAGGACCCCGTGCTTGACGACCTCGAAGTCAACCTTTACATGCTCCGTGCCTAACCCTTTAAAATTTGAGGGCCCCGTGCTTGACGACCTGAAATTGTGCGTTCAAGGACCCCATGCTTGACGACCTCGAAGCCAATCTTCCAAGGCTCCATGCCTGAGTTTTAAATTTGAGGGCACCATGCTTGACGACCTCGAGTTGTGCCTTCGAGGACTCCGTGCTTGACGACCTCGAAGCATAAAGTGTTTTTACCCACACCTTATCTCACAAGCAAAAAGGTCTTTTGTGCCTCGACAAAATAAACGTTCATTTCTTTACTAGTTATTTATCATGACAACGCTCAAACCTTATTTTGTATGTTGTCCAATAAGCAACAAGTAAATAGGGACAACTGTGAACATCCAATTTTGTCCGGCCCAAAGGACATTTTCAAAAAATAACAAAGAAAGTAAAATTAATATTTTTGGCTACTTTCTAATAAAAATGGTATTCTTAAGTCTCCCAAAATAAATAGGTAAAAGTAAATTCGAATTTTAAATTTGAATTTCAAAAATTGTGTCATAATCAAATTTTTAATGGTGAATTAAACATGATTTTATTTTTCCTTAACTCTTTCTACTCAATTAATTTGGAGATCCTCTCCATTTTAACACATGTGTTAATTCAAAGGCTATAAATAGGAGATGGGTCACATGGAAAAAAGGAATTCATCATCTACTATCGTCGTCCACAATAACCAAAACAATTCATCATTTATTTCCAATAATCCTCAACAATTCTCTAAATCAAAAACACATTAATTAACTATTTTCCCCAAAAACCACCATCTTCCATATACAACAAATTCATATCATCCTCAACAACCTCAAAATTGCCTATACAGAATAACCCAAAAATCATTCAACAAAGTCCATTCAAATCCTCAACATCCAAAAGAACCCATATCATCCACGATAATCCAAAAATCTTCCACACAACATACAAAAGAGGACACCAGCAAAAAACTATAAAAATACATAATCTCCAACACTCCCAAAGCTTCTTTGTTTTCTCTCTCGCTCGAACGGTTTTGGTTGCAAACCTGTTTTGGAATCTGGTTTCAACATAGCAGACATTAGGCCAACATAATTTGTTAAAATCCAATTTGGTACCGACTTTAACCTTGGAGTCGATACAGAGTTGCAACATTCCATTGTTGTTGGAATCAGCATGAGAGGTATGTCATTTTCATTACTTTCTTTTATAGAAGTTTTCTTTTTGTTATCAATAATTGCATTAGTAATAATAATTATAATGATTGTAACATATAACTATAAACAATACATTCTTTGTATGCACACTACGACATTCTTTTCATTAAATATTTAATTTTGAATTAAAATAGGTAATTAATTAGTTTCCACTATACATCAATTTAAAACTTATTCAAAAATATATAAAATAAATATCTATGAGTCAATAAAAATGAAAAAATATATTTACCTCAACAATTTTAAGGTATGATGCCGTGTCGGACGTAAGGGCTACACTTCACTTCCTTATAATTAATATGATTAATTATATTTCCATATCCTAAATTTTTTTTTAAAATATAGAACAAAAAAATTATAATTTCTTAATAAACTTTTAATATGAGATGCGATATCGGGCGTAAGAGCTATGCTTCACTCATATCTTTTTTTCAAAACATATTTAAACATTACTATTTTTGAGAAATAAAATTAACCCATCCAACAAACTTTTTTGTACCCCAAAAACTACGTAGTCTTGATTCTCATAAATAGGATACGTAGGGCCAAGTTCACTCTTGTCAAACATAATTATAAATTAAATGTTTTTTGGTAAAAATATAATAATAACACATTTAATAATCTATTGAATATAATAGGGCATCGTTCAAACGGGCAACTAGGGTGCTAATACCTTCCCTAGTGTGTAATCGACTCCCGAACTTGGATATCAAAGTCCAAGGCCCAATGCGATTCGGCCAAAAGAGTTTTCTACATTTTTTTACTGGAAAAATGTAATGGCGACTCTAACAAAGTCGTGCGGCCAAAAATCGGGGCGCGAGAACTTGTATTGAATTGATGTTGAAAAGATAATTAAATATTTGAAACCAATGACTTTTATTGATCTTCTTGATCAAAAATCTTGATCATTTCTGTAACGACCCGAAAATTTTCCCAACAACATTGCCCAAAAATGGGTAATTGTTTTTCAATAACATAATATAAAATTATTTTCCTTATCTTCGATTCCTTTTCGGGACAACACGCTAAGTAACCTAAATTGCAGAAAAGACAACAACCATTACCTAATGGTAGCCAAAAACAACTCAGCATATCGTGGAATAAGTCTTCGTTGAAATAACGGAAAATGTTTGTATGAAAAACAAGGCGGAATAAAATCTTTGTCTAAACTGAAAACATACAAAATAGGCTAAGCCACTATGCACATCAAAAGTACCCTACACATATACCCACCTGAAAAGAAATATAGAAATGGAAATGACTACTAGTGACTAGTGAAAGTGTGCATGTCAAGAGGAACACTT
>NW_017727766.1:158747-263615 GCF_001865875.1 Lupinus angustifolius | reverse complement strand
ATGAGAATGTGGATGAGGATGAGGATGAGGATGAGAATAAGGGTTGGATGAGGAAGAGCAAGAGGATGAGGATGAGGATAGGATGAGGAAGAGAATGAGGATGAGGATGAGGTTAAAGGCAAACAGTGTCTCGGTGTTGTACTTTTTTTTACATTTTCGCAACCTCTTTGTGCCTTGATTTTCTGAAACAGCAACAATACTAATCCAGGTGCAATAGGATTAAGTAAACCTCACCCTAAACCTCTCAATCCTTCCAAAATCGCTCTATTTTCATCCAAAATCCACTCAATTCCGAATCATCCAATCCAAACCCTAGGTTAGGCTTTGCCCCTCTGTTCATCAATCTCAGTTTCGAGTTCATCATCTTCAATGGAGCAGAGTCGTCCAAAGCGGGTCAAGACTACAGCAACGCGCATTCGAAGAAGGGAAACCGGCTCACCCTCCACTCGGGACCGCGGTGACCCCTATTATTCCCTCATTTTGCAAGAGACCCGGTTGGCAAAATTTCAAGGCCGCAAGCCTACATACATCAGGTATGCCGACTTAACCTGGTTAGCGGAACAAAACTTTAGTTTTCCGCATGACATGGAGGCTCAAGGAGCCGTTCAGTTTTTGGAATTGAAGGGACGCGTATACCCTGCTCTAGTTAGGGAATTTTACGCTAATTTTAGATACAAGGATGGCAAATATTGGTCCATGATTTCCGGTAATTTGTTTGAGATGAGTGAGGATTTATTTCTGAATGTTGGAGGTTTATCGTCGTCTGGTTTTGGAATAGGGGATTGTTCTTGGGTCAAGGACAATTTTGATCCCGTTGATGTGTACAAGTCATTCCTTCGGGGCCCTCATCTGTATATTCAGGGTCAACTGACCAAGGCAGGGTCACTTTCTGTTGAGAACAGGTTATTGCATTATGTTATTGCTTACATATTAGTGCAGCGGAACACTAATCATGCACAGCCTACTGTGAATGATTTGCGTTTCATGTATGCTGTAAAGAATAACGTGATGATCAATTGGCCTGAGGAAATTCTAAAAATCATGAACAGCGTTTCATTGTCTCAGTCCAAGCTGCTCCCGTATAGCATTTTCATATCCCGCATTGTTGATTATTTGCGCATTGACATTTCTGATACCATCATTACTGAGTACACTGATAAAGATCACTTGGTGGGTGAGAGTCTCATTCATAAGATGGGAATTTACAAGTATGGTACTACATGGCAGTATCAGGAGGACTATACCACCTTTGATCTGGACTTGTCGGATAATGAGCATCAGGAGGATTTGGGTAATCAGAATGCAACTAATCAGGGGGAGTCGTCTGGAACAGCACCTCAGAGCTCTGTGTTTGGTTTAGCTCAGATGGAAGCCATGGAACAACGACTTAACAACCGCATGGATCTGCACTTCCAAGGGCTGAAGGACTCTTATTTTGCAGGTATGGAGCAATACGAGGAACGTCAGAATGCCTACACCGATAACAAAATTCAGGAGCTGAGGACTATGATTCAGTCTACCGCTGAGGCTCAGAATGCCATGTTCTGCTCAGAATTTCAGAAGCTGTCTATGCTTATCCAGGGAAATCAGAACACTGCTGTGCCTGATGATCAGCCTGTCTATCCTCCGCCTCAACCTTAGTTTAGCTGACCTTAGACCTAGGTTATCCTATCCTTAGGTTTATTTTTATCTTGTGGCACCTTCTGGATTTAGTTATCGTTGTTGCTTTCAGAACTGATTCGTATTTTGCTTTTTGTCTTTTATATTGACTTTATGGCCTGTACTATTTCATGACTTTCTTTACTCTTTATGCTATGCAAATGTTTTTGTTTTTGCTATAATTATGTCAAAATAGCTTATTTGCCTTAGTGAATGGATCTTGATCATTTGAGATTTAATAATGCTTACAATGCTTAATATTTGATTAAATCTTGTATGCCATTCTCACTTCTTATTAGCTATTTTTTTGTCCAATAAAGCGCATTTGTTCAATTTACCCATAAATGAAACAGGTTAATTTGTTAAAACCCAAATTAATTCATTAACATTGTTTTATGATTAACTAATATCTCTTCCTAGCTTTTTTGACCTGGGTTATCTTTTTGATAATGTCAAAAGGGGGAGAAAGGTTGTTTTGTTGCTTCTCAATTGTGCAGGTTGATCGTTATAACAGCTTCCGATAAATGTGCGCATTCCATCAACCTTGCCAACACAATCTTCAAGCTTATTCATCAAGCAATTGTTACTTTAAAATTGATGAACTTGATGTAGAGTTTGTCATCATCAAAAAGGGGGAGATTGAAAGTGTGCATGTCAAGAGGAACACTTTGGAAAGCTCTCCTTGAACGTCATGGTTTTGATGAGGACAACGTGTGCCTAAAAGTGCTTGAAGATAACCAACAATCCAACGTGCTTGAGTCTTTTATTTGGTACTAGGCTTAGACTAGTTTCTAGTTTAAGTTGAGTCGAAGGCTTAGGGCACCTAAAACATGTCTCATATGCATTTATCTTTAAATCATTTCATCCATGAGATATGTTCATTTGATAATATGTTCATGCATTACATAAATACATGTATATATGCATTCTAGGCATAAAACTAAGTGTCAAACATGTATTATCTAAGTGCATAACATATTTGATGTTTTCTATTTGAAAATACATATTTTATTTAGTGTTAATCGATTAACCATACCTTTAATCGATTAACCCAACTGCTGTGTAAAGTGGTTGCCACTGGAACACGTTTTTGTAATGCAGTTAATCGATTAAAGGTTTACGTTAATCGATTAACCTAACTGATTTTTAAGTTGTTAAAACTGAAAAACTGAAAAACAGAATCAGTTATGATTTTTAGTCCCGTTAATCGATTAAGAAGGTATTTAATCGATTATCTGGGGTTCTGGACTGATTCTTTATAAACTGCGTTTTCAGAATTAATCTCATAAGTTGCATGTTGCATTTATTAGAGAGTTAGAGCATTCTACGTGTTAATTGCTGCATCTATTTGTTAATTGCATTAGTGAGTTTAGAAATGAGAGATTCCTTGCTTTAGGATTGAGTGCATTTCATGTTATAATCTCTCATGTTTTCCCTCACATGTTCATGCATATTTTTGATGCGTTTTTCATGAATTTTATAATTCTGTAACTTCTGTTTTCATAACTAATACTTGTCATTTCACATGTGTTTGTGTTAAATGTGCATTAGAGTAAAGCCTTCATGTTGTATTTGAGCTTAGGTATAGCTTAATATTACTCTTGTAATTCTTGTGTAATTGTTGTGAAAGGGAATCTCTTGGTGTCGTATCACCAGTAGAGATTGTGTGTTTCTTCATAGCTTAGAGTGTAAGAAAAGGAAAGAACGAGAGATTCTTTGGCTGGGGCTACGCCGAAAGAAACGTTTTCTTTATCGGTAGGAAGGGAGTCAAACCATTGGATAGTTTCTTTGATTTCTTGTCATTTGCTAAGTGTTGTAATTGGATAATGTGTTTGTAAATTACATTGATTCGATTATAGTGAAGGAAATCTCCCAAGTCAGCCGGGAGGCCTGGATGTAGTTTGCAGTGGACAGCAAACGAACCAGGATAAAAATTCGATTTGCAGGATTTGTTTCTCTCTCTCTCTTTACTGTTTTTCAATCGATTTAATTTGTATATTTGATTCAACTAATACATTCTGTTCTTATGTTGTATTGCAAGCTATTCTGATATACAAACTTGTAAGCTCTGTATTCGTTCTGTTATCGGTTATTTGTTTCGCATTTAATCGTTTCTGTAATTGCTTACTGGTTCTGGTTAATCGATTAAAATTCCTGTGTTAATCGATTATACTGTTTCTATTAATCGATTAAAATAGTTTCTGTTTTTGTGTTAATCGATTAAGACTGTGCTTATAATCGATTATTCTTTTGTCCTTAATCGATTAAATAGGGTTGATTCAGCATTAAGTGTTGATTTGCGAAAAGCGGTAATTCTACCGCGACACCTATTCAACCCCCCCCTTCTAGGTGTATTGTAACCACTGATACCTAACAACTAGCTCCGATGTTCACGGGTGCGCTAGGGCACTCCCTTGGGTCATCCTCCGTCTCAGATTCAGAGGAGAGGTCTACAAGCCCAATGGAGTCCTCTATGCTCACTAACTCCACACAGTCCTCCTCTTCGACTTCCAACTCCACCTATTCAGCCTCCATCTCCTCTATCGGGTCATTAGACACACCCTGCGACCTACTTCCCGCATCTGCCTGAAGATCAGGCCTCGTCCGTCGAGCAGCTCTCCTCCATGGTGGGGAATTGAGCACGTCGTCCCCACTCTGTCTCCTAGTAGATGGTCCTACAGTAGTGGGTCCGTGAGGAATCATAGACTGAATGGATGGTGCAGCAGATGCTAGTCTCCGAGCAAGTAGAGTGAAAGAAGCCTCCAAGTCTGCATAATGTGAGGGGAAGCGCATCATAGAGCCATCACAAATCATCTCCAGCTCTAAGGCACAAAGGCTTGTGTAGGTGTATCGGTGTCCGTCGTTATTCTATGTCCCCTCCTAGGACATCGAGAATAGGTAGCTCCGCATCCTCACGGTATAGTCCATCTGAACAAGAATGCTAATCAAAGACAAGCAGAAAGAAAGGGAGTAAGACATCTAATGAATATTATTCATTGACAGTGTGAAATTACACAAAACATCACATCCAGATAGATACACATAATATACACAATATATTCCACATACATAAATGGAAATGATGAATGATATTATATCTCAAACTATGAGAATCAATATCCATGAACTCAATGTGTGAATGCTATGTTTATTTCATCCATCCTTACACCTATATCCTCCCAATAAACTATTCGAAAATAACCGAGAGTACAGGTCCCACAACAAGCCGATTTGAAGGCACCAAAAATATTCCTCGCAAGGATATATGATCAATCTACTCCGAAGAACTGTGACATTCAGGACGGTGTAAGGCGCAAGAACAAAGGTAACTTTATAAGTTTGTTAATTTGGGCGTCGGGCTCCTCTTTTGAGCCACCATCTCTCCCAATTATTAAATATATTTATCACCCAAGTTAGGGTTATTATCTAAGCAATCAACCAATCAAAAGCAATCAAAAACATTATATGTCTCTCGTCCAAGCGAGAGACTGTCGCTTAAGCGAAAATTTCATCAAAACAGACTCCATTCCCCGCTTGGCTCTCGCTCAAGCGAAAAATCCACCAAAGCTAGTCAAAATCACCCTCTAGGTCTCGCTCGGGCGAGATACTATCGCTCGAGCGACCAGAATTGCCCAAAACATCCGAAATGCCTGCTTGACCCTCACCCAAGCGAGAACCACTCGCTCAAGCGAGGCTGGCTTGCCCAGGCAAGGGGAGTTCAGTTTCTAGGACTACATCCTCGCCCTTTTGGGCCACCGGATCGAAAATCTTTGCTACTTCCAATCCGTGCATGTTTTAGTTTCTTGAGTGGTGTTCCTTCATGGATAACTATCACAATACTTGTTATTTTAATATATCCTAGGGCATACATCTTAAGAAATCATCCGTACTTAGTCTAGGCACACAATCATTTGGTTAAGTACGGGTTTCGAAAAAAAATATAAGTCCCAACTTTTGAGGTAGTTGGGAGATCCCGATCTCATATTCAGACACCACTATGTCATGATGTATTCTCCCTCACCTTGGGTTGTAGAGTGGTCGATCTCCTTTAAGTGAATCGGTAGGTTGTCCGACTTCGAACGCCTCAAAACTAAACACACAAAAAACTAATTTGTGATTTGTGAGTTAAATCTTTTACCTCCTAACTCTAAGGTAAAGACATCATTTTAATGTATTTTAAGAACATCCAACACTTTCACCCATCCAGTCCAAGATTCATATTCTTGAACCATCTTTTATCCTCGAAAGTCTCGTTCACGATTCCCATCATGTTCAAGGTTATTTCAACACCTTCTTTACAAGTGTTGATCTCATGTTCAAAACAACATTTTAAATCATTATATCCTTGATTTCATAATCATCCTCATTTCATTAAAACCACAAAATACATATTTTAAACACTAAAACAACCCCATGAACAACAAGATTTCATGGTTTCAAAACAACAATTTTCTAAGTTCACGAAAACCCATTTTTCGAGTTCTTGATTATAACACGACTTAGGAAGATTATTAGAAAATTTCAATGGTTGAAATTATTCATAACATGCATATAAAAATCATACTAAAATCTCGTAAACACCTAACGGTTAGATCCTAAGAGATGAAGAACTAAAAAGTGAAGACTTACCTTAGAGTTTCTTAGAGAATCAAAATGAAGAAGAAAGAAAATGCCAAGGGTTTCCTCTAGTCAGAGGGGGGCTCTTTTTAAAGAAAACGAATCTGATTTGGGGAGGAGAAAACCAAAGATTTTTCAAAGGGTGAATGATGTAATGGGTAGATGAGGGATTTAAGGGATTTTCGGTAAGGGATGAGTATTTTTGCTTGCTTGACAAGCAAGTTTCCCTCGTGAAAGTGATGTGACCTCTTTAGAGAAACATTCACGATGGAACCATGCCTGAGTATTGTGATCTAATTCCCGCCTGGATATTAAAAATCTTCTGATTTTTGTGTTGTAGTTAGAACTTCGAACACATAATTCAGAGTGAAAAATATTTAGAAATGCGTCGTGGATAAACTTGATATCTATCTTGACTCAAAATAATATTTTAAAGCCAACGGCACACTCCGAATTCAATTTCGAGCTACGTAACTCAAAAACAGGTTATTAGGCTAAATTCAGGCAAATTTGAGCCCGGCGGCAGCTCAAAAACTTTTCGTCACGGAAAATTACGAACATTTACCACAAAATTTGAATTCACAAACCCAGACTAACACTCAACTATGGTTTTGCCTAAATCATTACCTATTAATTTCTAAAATTAATTTGTGTGAAAATAAATAATTAATAAAATTTTAGTCACTTATAAGATTTTCGTCCTAGAAAGTTAAGCATACCTCTTAATAAAATAGATAGGGATAGGATTCTCTTTTGGTCTCCTCGACCTCCCAAGTCGCATCTTCTCCGTTTCTGGGCTGGACCACCTTAATTACGACAATCTCCTTGCCTCGCAACACCTTCACACTTCGATCAACGATCCTCAAGGGCATAGTTTTAAAAGTGAGATTATCCTTTAGCTGGATTGAATCGAGTTCGATCATATGCGACGGGTAACTAATGTATTTTCTAAGTTGGGATACATGGAAGACATTATGCAGGTTCGATAATAAATGTGGCAAGACTATTTGGTAAGCTACTAGTCCGACTATTCTCAAGATTTGGTATGGTCCTATGAATTTAGGGGTAAACTTACGGGATTTAAGCACTCTGCCAATGCCATTTGTCGGAACCACCCTCATGAAGACATGATCTCCTTCCTCAAATCTGAGAGGGTTCCTCATGTTGTCATGTAGCTCTTCTGCCTATTATGAGTTGCCTTCATGTTCTCCCTTATCATTTTTATCTTTTTCGTCATCTTCTGAACCACATCGGGTCCTAGTATCAGATTCTCCCCTGCTTCAAACCAACACAATGGTGTTCTGCAATTTCTACTGTAAAGAGCTTCATACGGCGCCATGTCGATACTCGAATAAAAGATGTTATTTTAGATGAACTCTATCAGATGCAGATAGTCCGCCCAACTTCTAGAGTGTTCCAACATACATGCTGTCAACAAGTCTTCCATAGATTGGATAGTTCGTTCATATTGGCCATCCGTCTGTGGGTGGTAAGCTGAACGCATGCTCAATTTGGTACATAAGGTTATTTGCAAACCATTCCACAACTTTGAAGTGAAACGTGGTTCTCTATCAGAGATGATATTTGTAGGAATACCATGCAATCGGACAATCTCTTTAATGTATAACTTCTCTAGCCTTTCAAAGGAGCATTTCATATTGTTGGGTAGAAAGTGAGTTGTCTTTGTCAAACAATCCACTATCACTCAAACTACATCATAACCCTTTTGAGTCCTAGGAAATCCGCTCACAAAATCCATTGCAATGCTATCCCATTTCCAAACGGGGATATCCAAAGGTTAGAGTTCTCCTCTAGGTTGCCTGTGCTCAATTTTTTCCTTCTGACATATTAAGCAGCGCGGGACATACTCTGTTACTTTTCTCTTTATACCGGACCGCTAGAACATCTTCTTCAAGTCTTGATACATTTTGGTAGCTCCAAGATGAATACTTAGTTTGCTCTTATGGGCTTTGTCCAAGATTGCCATTGGTTCCTTCTTGAAATTTCGAGACTCTTCCTTCAGCCAATAAGGATCTCTTCTCTCACAGTTCTGGATTGGAACTTTGCAAACCTTTCAGTTGTTCCAGAAAGGCATTTGTTACTGTAAGCATACCTAACATCAAACTCTTAGGTTTTACTTGCACCACAAGGCTTAAATTCCTGAAATCCTCAATCAATTCTATCTCCTTGACCATCATGGTTGACATATGCAAAGACTTTTCACTCAAGGCATCAACCACCATATTAGCTTTCCCACGGTGGTATGGGAGATCAAAGTCATAGTCCTTAAGGAGTTCAATCCATCGTCCCTCCATCATGTTTAGCTCCTTTTGGTCGAACAAATACTTCAAGCTTTTGTGATCACTGAAGACTTCAAATCTTACTCCATACAGGTGATGTCTCCTAATCTTGAGAGCAAATACGATTACAACCAACTCCAAGTTGTGCGTCAGATAATTCTGCTCATGTGTGTTTAATTTCCTTGAAGCATAAGCTACCACCTTTTGTTGTTGCATCAACACGCAACCTAGGTCTTGTTTAGATGCGTCACAATACACGTTGTACTTTCCCTTCGGGCCTGGTAGAATAAACACAGGTTGTTGGGTACCAATAAGGTATGATTACACCTAGAGGGAGGGGGTGAATAGGTGTCGCGGATCACCAATCCCGTTTTTCCGGTGTTTGCGCAGAATTCAAAGCTGCTGCAGTTAATCGATTATCAATAGGGTTAATCAATTCAAGCTAGTTCACTTAATCGATTATTATTATAACGTTAATCGATTATCCTGATTGTTTTACTTTGAAAATTAGTTTTCTTGCTTCGTAAAAACCGTGATAACTCTTGATCTTTACTATCCTAAGATTGATTCTTGACTAACAACAGATTCACACATCAAGCAATTAATCACAATAATCTAATCAAAACACGAAGCAATAAAGACTGAATTATAAAGAGATGGGGATAGAGAAAATTTGCTCGTTTTTATCGTAGTTCGTTTGTGGTCCATTGCAAACTACATCTAGTCCTCCCGGTTGATCTGGGAGATTTTTCTTCACTAATCAGAAATGTAATTTACAACCACACTTCCAATACAACGAGACATAAGCTTCCTTCTTGAAACTGATGAGCCACAAAGTCCGGTTTGACCCCTTATCTACGCCTACTTGGATACCACACCTTTCGCGCAATTTGGCCCAAATCGAAACTCTTGCTCGAATCAAGACTTTTTAGCTAATGAAGACTTCTAATTCTCAACATGTGATGATACCACACATCATGAGCATTCTCCTCAATTTCAGAACTTTCGCCGAGTTACTTTGCACACTAGAATGTGCAGTTTACTACTCTAAATTCGGCTCTAATCACCCTTGATATAAAGATCTCACAAACACATCCCTAAGACCTAATTATGAAATCATGCAAGGAGTGTTTTCAATTGAATGAAAAAAGGTTTTTCTCTATGAAAATATTTTTCTCTCTTTTCTCTCTATTCTCTCTTTTTTCACTCTTGAAGCTCATGCAAGAAAACTCAAAGATACATCAAGATAGCTTTGAAAATTTTTAGCACAATGAATCTTTGATTCTCACTCTTAGATATTTTTTCATTCTTGCTTAATGAAGGTGAAGAGAAAATTGTTTTAAAAACGGAATGGATTCTGTTTCAAAATAACAGAATTAGCTCATAACTGATATAACAGATATTAGTCGATTAAATTGTCATGTTAATCGATTATCGAGTTTTTGAAAACATACTTTCAGTTATGGCTTAATCGATTAAAAGATTACTTAATCAATTACTACAGAGAAATCCCGGGAGGTTAGCTATTGTAACTCCATTTAATTGATTATGACTTTCCTTAATCGATTAAGGATTTTACTAAGACTTAATCGATTACAAACTGAGTTAATCGATTAAATTCATTAAAAATGATTTTTAAATCTTTAAATGGTAAACACCCTATATGATGAATGATCATGCAATCATGATTTTAGAAATGATTAAACATTTATGATAAAATCATGTATGCTAAATGTAAATACATGACTGTTAATTATCATATATTTATATGTTGATGTTATGCCTCATTTTATGTGATTTTTATTTTAGACTCTTTGTTAGACACTTCCATCTTGGGTTTACCTACCCTAAGAATCAATACTAGGCAATCATATTAGGACTCTAGAAAGTAAAAAGCAATCCTAGATCTATGACAATGACCTTCAGTTCTTGGTATGTTATTTGTTGAGATGATCAAGTCTTCAAGCTTCCATGTAAGATCTTGTCTTCATAAAAACTTCGTAGGTCGGTTATAATGGCATCCTTTGACTATTTGCCATTTCAATCTCCCCTTTTTTGATGATGATAAACACTGAAACAATTCCTTATTTTATGACTTGAAGCTGGACTGGAAAAGTTTGCACAGTGTTGAATTAGAATGCGTTACTCCCCCTCACTTTATTCTCCCCTCAAACCATGTAAGAGGTAATGCTAGGGTAGCAACATCATTACTTTGCGGAAGCTCGTTTCAACCTGCAAAATAAGTCTAACAACACCTTTCTCCCCCTTTTGGCATGATTAAAAAGCTATGGCATATTATGATACTAAAAGAGCCAAAAGTGAGGAAAGATAAACATTTTACTGGTCTTAATAGTTTAATTAATCAATGATAATAGATTAAGCAGTTTAAAAAAACTTGAACATGTGCACAAAGTTTAGCTTTAATCGATTATAATATGGAGTTAATCGATTATTAAGTAATAAAAACAGATTATGGTTGAGTTGATTGCGAGATTTATCTAGTTGTGAAAATTCAACATGAAATCCATAGAATGATCAAAGATAATGATGTAGCCATATTCAGAATATATCAATCATTCAACATACGATATGCACAAAAGACAACATCAAATGATAACGCAATAATTTCCAAACATAGTCTAAATTACCATCAAAGTTTTACAACATATAAAAGTAAGTGCAATAAACGAGTACAAATTGTTCAAAATAAAGAGTATATGAAAATACAACCATAACATACGTAACACCAAAATATAATCACCAAAACATAATAACCACACACCCTAGCCACACACTAGACATTCCTTTCTAGGCTAATATTGTGTAGGTGGTGATGGAGATGAGCCATGGGTAGTACGAACTTTGAAAATGATATGTTCTAGGTCCTCGGAAAGCCTCTATCGTTGTTGTTGAAATTTAGCGGCCAGGGAATACCTCATACTCTGAAAATGTCCATATATACGCACATTGAGGTGTTGTTCCATCGCATCCAAGTGAGCAAGCCCAAATGATGGTTCTCGAGGCACAGCCAATGCCTCGGTAGGTGGTTGCTTAAGAATGGATTTAGTGGGATTTGCAGCATTATCTTCAGGTGGTATATCCTCATTCATAATGGCAGTATGGTCTTGATATTTCCATTCATTACCGAATTTATAGATGCTCGTTTTGTGAATCCGATTGTCACCAACCAAATGCTCTCGGGAGTTAGTCATGATAGTGTCAATATGAGCGGTGTCAATCTTGTAGTAATCAATGATACGAGATGAATATCCCATAGGCGAGCAATCGTGAAGAAGATGAAGCTATGCTATGTATAACTTTGACAATCTCTGGAGGCCAATTAACCGAAATGTCTTCCCAAATGGAGAACATCAGTTTCAGATCGTTAATGGTGGGTTGAGCATAGTTAATATTTCTCTGAACCAATATGTATACAATCAAATAGTGTAAGAGCCGGTTTTCCACAAACAATGACCCATATTTGGTCAGTTCCCCTTGCACAAATAGGTGAGGTCCCCTCAAACAGGATTTGTACATTTCAATAGCATCGAATGAGTCCCATGACTCATTGTTTCTATCACCTAACATAAGTCCATCACATTCAAGACCTCCAACATCCCAAAATAACTCTTCATCCATAACAATGATCTTCCCCATTACCATTGTTGAATACACCTCATCCTTATATCTAAAATTGCTATAGAATTCTCTAATGAGTGAAGGATATATCTTACCTTTCAATTCTATTAATTTGTTAACTCCTGGGTCTCCAACCCATGTAGGAATTGAAAGCCTTGAGCATCAAGTCATTCTACATCCACATACCAAATGTAGGTTTGCTTACGGCCTTGAAACTTAGCTAATCTAGCCTCTTGAAGAATGGGAGAGTGGTAAGGGTCTTCGCGAGTTTCATCCTCCTTGAGTCGAGGACAAGCATTTTTCTCCGGGTCTAGCATGTTTTGCAGTGTGCTTCACTCTCATGCTCCTTGGTTCACTCATCTTGCAGGTATAATAGTCATTTAATCGATTTGATAATCGATTTTTCGAATTTGAGGTTTAGGGTTTCTAAAGAGGGGGAAATGGTGAAATATGAATTAGGTAGATATTTAACGTTTTAGAGAGATGGAACTTATAAGGTTGGAATCGAATTTGCTAATGAACTCTTCAGGAACACTCAATTTTGGGAAAAGATCCAGAATGGGGGAAGCAAAGAGGATTAGGGTTCTAAATGAGGAATGACCCATAAACATTACTTTAATCTGATACAACACTACTGTTAATCGATAATCTACAGTAGTTTAACCGATTTACCAACATAATGATTTTTTCAAAATTAAAATTTTGGAGCTCAGGTAATCGATTAAGTTAAGGCATTAATCGATTAATCAGAAGATAATTTTCAGATTTTCAAAAAATTGAGCCCAGGTAATCGATTAAAATTGGTGTTAATAGAATACTTTGCAAGATGAAAATTCTTTTTGGCTTCTATAACTCAAATTAATCGATTAAGAAACAGAACAATCGATTATTGACAATATTTATCACAAATTTCAATGCAGTTTATGTATATCTAGAGTATGAATAGAGTTCTATTGTTAAGACACAAACCTTAAGGATTTTGACACACTAAGATAGCCTAAAACATTCATGAAGATAATATAAGGAAGGAAGCATGCATTCATGACATTTATGATTCAATAGCATATAACAAAGATCAAGCAAATGCACACAATAACTCTAGGCAAGTTAGTTTAGATATTTTTCATCAAGTATGTCGAGTTCTCTGCGTAAGACAAAGAATGTATCCCTTGGGAGGGGCTTGGTGAAAATATCTGCTAATTGCTTCGAGGTTTCAACAACTTCAAGCATGTAGTCACCTTTTTGTATCTGATCTCTTAAAAATGATGTCGAATCTCTATATGCTTAGTTCTAGAATGCAGAATTGGGTTTTTCGATAGATTTATGGCACTAGTATTATCGCATTTATAGTAATTTTCACTAGTTTTAAGCCAAAGTCTGATAGTTGTTGCTTCATCCATAAAATCTGAGTGCAACATACGGCTATGGCAATATATTCCGCTTCGGCGGTAGGCAAAGTAACACAAATTTGCTTCTGCCATGATACTTGGGAGCTACCCAAAAGGTGGAAAGTCCCACCAGTACTCTTCTCGTCTAACTTGCATCCCGCAAAGTCAGAATTGGAATATCCTATTAGGGATAAAGAAGCATCCCTAGGATACCATAAACCCGTAGATATTGTTCCTTTAAGATATTTCATAACACGTTATACAACACTAAAATGTGATTCCTTAGGTGAGGCTTGATAACTTGAACACATACTTACACTAAACATTATATCGGGGCGACTAGCAGTTAGATACAATAAAGAACCAATTATGCCATGATATTTTGTTACCTCAATTTCTTTACCTTTTCGTCTTTATCGAGATAGCAGGATGATGCCATATGTGATGTCGCTTCTTTATATTTATCCATCTTGAATCCTTGCAAAAGTTCTTTGCAATACTTTGTTTGGTGAATGAATATTCCACTGCTCATTTGTTTGATTTGCAGGCCTAGAAAGAATGTCAGCTTGCCCATCCCCTTTCATAAGTTTAGAAAATTCTTTACACAGCAAATTGTTAGTAGCACCAAATATTATATCATCTACATAAATTTATACTAGTAAGACATTATTTTCTAACTTTTGTATAAAAAGATTTGTATCAACCTTGCCCCATTCAAATCCCTTTTATAATAAGAAACTACTCAATCTATCATACCAAGCTCTAGGAGCTTGTTTTAAATCATATAAAGCGTTTTTGAATTTATATACATGATTAGAGAATTTATGATTTTTAAAACCGGGCGGTTGATTCACATACATTTCTTCTTGAATATATCCATTCAAGAACACACTCTTTACATCCATTTGAAAAAGTTTGAAGTTCATAATCGATGCAAAAGCTAGTAACATTCGAATAGCCTCCAACCTCACAATAGGGGCGTAGGTTTGATCAGAGTTGATGCCCTCTTCTTGATTATACCCTTTTGCAACAAGGCATGCCTTATTACGTATAATCATACCATATTTGTCCAATTTGATTTTAAAGACCCATTTCGTGCCTATTATGGGACGATCTTTAGGATTAGGGACCAAGTCCCGTACGTTTTTACACTCAAATTGGTTTAGCTCTTCTTGCATAGCTATATCCTAGTGTTCATCCTCTAAGGCCTCGTCTATGGTCTTTGGTTTGACTTGAGATACAAATGCTACAAAGTTACAAAAATTTCGCAGTGAATTTCGAGTTACCACTCCCGCTGAGATATCACCTATAACCTTGTCTAGTGGATGATCTTTCTTTGTCTTCCACACCATAGACATTTCTTGATGATCTACATTTTTCTCTTCATCATCCTGAACCTCGTTCTCAATATCCATATCCTTTGTGTATGCATTTTCCAGCGCACCTGAAACATCATCACACACAACCTTCCTCTTCTCTTTTGGAGAAGATTCATCAAATTTTACATGGATGAACTCTTCAACATGCATAGTATATTTATTAATGACTCGATATGCTTTACTATGAACAGAGTATCCCAAAAATATTCCACTATTCAAAATATTTGGTAATCTTTAACCACTATTCAAAATAAAGCATTTACAACCAAAAGCATGCAAGTGTGAAATATTTGGTTTTCGATCTTTTAGCAATTCATAAGGCGTTTTTAAGAATGCAGACCTAAGTAATAGTCGGTTAATTACATAACAAGCAGTATGCACCGCATCGGCCCAAAAATATTTAGGGACCTTGCTTTCATTTAGCATTGTCCTAGCTAGCTCCTATAGTACTCGATTTTTCCTCTCAATAACTCCACTTTGTTGAGGGGTTCGAGGAGCCGAATACTGATGTAAGATCCCATGCTTTTCACAAAACTTATCAAATAGGTGGTTTTCAAATTCTCCATCATGATCGCTGCGAATATACACTATCTTATGATCAAATTGGTTTTGAAGATGTTTGGCCAGATTTTCAAAAGATTTGAAAGCATCATTGTTTAGAGTGAGAGACAAAGTCCACGTAAATCTAGAATAGTCATCAACAATTACTAGCACATAGTAGCTACCACCAAAGTTCATAATTTGTGATAGTCCAAACAAATCCATATGGAGTAATTCCAAAGTCTTTGTTGTGGATATCACTTTCTTAGTTGAAAACGAACTCTTCACTTGTTTACACTTTTGACAACTGTCACAAGACTCTTTTGATTTAAAATCCAACTTTGGTAATCCTACTACTAAATAATGTGATGACAACTTAGCTAGATGTTTCAAATGAATGTGTGCTAATCGTCTATGCCACAACCAAATATCACTCTCTTTAGCTATAAAACATTTAGAAAACAGAGTGGTGACATCATTCAAATCGATCATATAAATGTTATTTATTCGCTGCCCTATGAACTTAACATTATTATTTACCCCGTCACAAATGATGCAACAGTTTGAGTCAAAAGATACCTTGTTACCTTTGTCACACAGACGGCTAATGCTTAGTAGGTTGTGCTCTAGTCCTTCGATATATAGCACGTTTTCTATCACGACTTGTGAAGCATTTCCAATTCTTCCAACGCCTAGTATCTTCCCTCTATTGTTATCTCTAATGGTGCCATCATGTAGGGAGCTATAGAGATCGGTCCAGTTCCAGGAACCAGATCTATAGCAACCTCTATCTCTCGCACTGTGGGAAAACTAGGAATGTGATACGGGAAGACTTCGGAGAAATCCCTAACCACAGGTAAGTATTGAATCCCTCCTCCACCTTTCTTCTCTAATGATATCATTTCGTTGGCAGTGATGCTTTTGGTTTCATAACAGGATTCAACGAGGTTCTTAGGATCGCTAAAGATTACTATTTTGTTAAAGCAGTTTAGAAGAACATGGTTGTTAGATAGTCAGTCCATCCCTAAGATGATATCTAATTGGGATAACGGTAGACATATCAGGTCTACTGCAAAGCTTCGTTCATATAAAGTTATAGGACATTCAAAGCACATAGTTGACACTATGACAGGTTCATTAGTGGGTGTGGATACAATTAGGTCATAGGGTAGGGATACTATAGGCAAGGATAATCGGTTGACAACATCATTAGATATGAAAGAATGGGTCGCACCCGAATCAAACAACACATATTAGAAAGTCTCGTTAATACGAAACGTACCTTGTATGAGAACTTCGACTTCTTGTATGGGTCACTGTAGGTCTTGCCGCTTGAACAGTATTCACTTCTTCCCTTTTCAGTTTAGAGAACTTCGACTTGATGTGTCTAGCATGGTTGTAGTGATACCATACGGGGCAGTTGACGTTGAAGTGCTTCCCCTTGCACTTCAAAAACTAGGGTGGCGTGTTTTTGTTAGAGTTCCCAACCGGTAAACTCATTTTGTTGTCGTTATTGCTGTTGTTGTAGTTCTTGTTCCCTTGTCGGAAGCCTCTGTTGTTGTAAGCCTTGAAATTTCTATGTTGATTTCCTGATGATGAAGCATAGGGTTTCTGGTTGCGTTTGAAGGGCTTTCCCCTTCCATGTCCTTGCCCGAAATTCCATTGGGGACCATACGAATTTCCGGGTGGTACGACACTTTTCAGCGCCATATTCCTTGCCTTCACACTTTCCTCATAAAGCTGACACCGGTTAACCATAGTTGCAAAATACGGTATCTACTGATGTAAAAACATCACCTTCAAGTTCTGTTTGAGTCCGTCCCAAACTTGGCACATTTGGACGTTTCGTTCCCCACTGGATTGTAGTGTGAGGCATACCTCGCCAAATCTTCAAATTTGGCAGCATACTCCCCAACTGTCATGCTTCCCTGTTGCAGATGCAGGAACTCCATCTCTTTCTTGGTCCTCATGCTCAATTTGAAGATATATATCGTTGCAGATATCTATCTTTGAAGGTTGTCCAATTGATAACTTGTTGTTCATGCTCAATTTGACGTCTGGCAAATTCCCACCAGTTCTCAGCTTTCCTAGTCAGCATATAGGTCGCATAGGTGACCTTCTTCTCCTTAGTGCATATAAGTGCCCGAAAGATCCTTTCCAACTCCTGGATCCAATCATTTGTAGCATCTGGTGCAAAACCTCCTTCAAACTTTGGGGGTTGACGATGATAGAATTCATCTAAGCCTCTATATTGAGTCGGTCCTTGGTTGGGTTGGTGTTGTTGTTGATTCAGCTGATGCAAATTTGTGTTCACATTCTGAATCGCTATAGTCATTGCAGCCATGAAGTCCAGGTTAGCAGCTCCACGCCCAACCATCTTAAATTTGTGAACATTAGACGTGTATAAGATACTTCTCCTACTGAAATTATCTATGCATCCTATTCTCGACCGAAAATTCAAGCAAACGATTAAGCACACCAAGTCACACAAGAAAGCATGTGAGGCCATGCCCAAGGTCGAATAGAAAAGAACCACTACGATACAATGTTGTAACACCCCCAAAAATTCTCCAACAACATTGCCCAAATTGCGGAAAAGACAACAATCGTTACCTAATGGTAACCAAAAACAACTCAGCATATCATGGAATAATTCTTCATTAAAATAACGGAAAATGTTTGTACGAAAATCAAGGCCGGATAAAATCTTTGTCTAAACTAAAAATATACAAAATAGGCTGAGTCATTCAGCACATCAAAAGTACCCTACGCAGATACCCATTTCAAAAGCAAAATTGAAATCGAAATAGCTACTAGTGACTAGCTCTAGTGTTCGCGGGTGCGCTAGGGCACTCGCTTGAGTCCTCCTCCATCTCAGAATCGGAGGAGAGGTCTACCATCTCAATGTAGTCCACTATACAAACTAACTCCACACAGTCCTCATCTTCGGCTTCCAGCTCTTCCTCTTCCGGGTCATTGGACACGCCCTGCGACCTACTTCCCGCTCCCGCATCTACTTGAAGTCCGTGCATCGTTCATCGAGCAGCTCTCCTCCATGGTGGGGAATTGAGCACGTCGTCCCAAATCCACCTCCTAGTAGATGGTCCTACAACAGTGGGTCCGTGAGGAATCACAGACTGAATGGATGGTGCAACATATGCTAGTCTCCGTGCAGGTAAACTGAAAGAAGCCTCCAAGTATGCATGATGTGAGGGGAACACAGCGTAGAGCCATCATAAACCATCTCCAGATTTAAGGCACAAGGGCCTGTGTAGGTATATCGGTGTCCATCACTGCTCCATGTCCTCTTCTGGGACATCGAGAATCAATAGCTCCAAATTCTCGTAGTACGGTTCATCTGAACGAGAATGCGAAACGAAGCCAAGCAGAAAGACATGGAGTAAGAAATCTAATGAATATTATTCATTGACGGTGTAGAATTACACAGAATATCACATCCAGATAGACACACCTAATATACACAATATATTCCGCATATATTAATGCAAATGATGAATGATATTATATCTCAAACTATGAGAATCAATATCCATGAACTCAATGTATGAATGCTATGTTTATTTCATCCATCCTTACACTAATATCCTCTCAATAAACTATTCGGAAATAACTGACAGTACACGTCCCATAACAAGTCGATTTGAACGCACCAAAAATATTCCTCGCAAGGATATATGATCGATCTGCTCCAAAGAATTGTCTGTTTCGGGATGGTGTCGTATCAAACACTTTATGGGCATCCTTCTCATCGATTATGATTTCAATGAGGGGTTGTAAGAGATCTACTAGTTTGCGCTGTGAGAGCTGTCCAATCCAACAGAATACCTCATCCAGGAATACAAGGAACTCGTCTCACCTAGACTCACCCTCGAGACTTTACTGACGAATCACTGCCATCGTCGTTCCTCTAAACATCGCGGGGCTCGTTTTCCTCCCATAAATTTCCTCTCCACTACTTCGTTATTCATAATGAGTATACACACTAACTGAGGTAGTGCTTCTTATAGGCCCATCCTAAGACATCTCCCAAAGGAATGCTTCTTATGGGACCCGACCTTATGTTATCACGTAATATAGGAATAACATCCCTACCATTACGAACCATCGCTGAATTATCTTGGACGACCACATGGCCAAGACTCTTATATTCAGACGACCTCACTATGTGGTATCATGTAATCCTTTTTAGGCATCGCCTTGCTCAAGACGTAATCGTCAGAACCCTTGCCCAAAAAAGGCACAAGAACAAAGGTAACTGTATAAGTTTATTGATTTGGGCATCAGGCTCCTCGTTTAAGCCACGATCTCTCCCAATTATTAAATATACTTCTCACCCAAGTTAGGTTATTAAGCAATCAACCAATCAAAAGCAATCAAAAACATTTTATGTCTCTCGCCTAAGCGAGAGACTGTCGCTCAAGCGACGATTTCATCGAAACAGACTCAATTTCCCTCCTAGCTCTCGCTCAAGCGAAAAAAACCACCAAAAACTAGTCAAAATCACCCTATGGGTCTCGTCCCGATGAGATATTGTCGCTCAGGCGACCAGAATTGCCCAGAACAGTGAAATGCATGCCTGGCCCTCACCTAGGCGAGAACCACTTGCTCAAGCGAGGTTGGCTCGCCTAAGCGAGGGGAGTCCAGTTGCCAGGACTACTTCCTCGCCCTTTTGGGCTGCCGAATTGAAAATCTCCGCTGTTTCTGAACCGTACACTTTTAGTTTCTCGAGTGGTGTTCCTTCATGGATAACTACCATAATCCTTGTTATTTTAATCTACCCTAGTACTTAATCCAGGAACACACTCATTTGGTTAAGTACGGGTTTCAAAAAAATACAACTCTGAACTTTTGAGGTAGTTGGGAGATATAAGTGTCATATTCAGACATCACTATGTCACGATTTATTCTCTCTCATCTTAGGTTTTTGAGCGGTCGATCTCCTTTAAGTGAATGGGTAGGTTGTCCAATTTCGAACGCCTCGAAACTAAACACACAAAAAACTAATCATTGATTTGCGAGTTAAATCTTTTACTTGCTAACTCTAAGGTAAAGACACTATTTTAATTTATATTAAGAACATCCAACACTTTCATCCATCCGGTCCAATATTCATATTCTTGAAACATCCTTTATCCTCGAAAGTCTCGTTCACGATTCCCATCGTGTTCAAGGTTATTTCAACACCTTCTTTACAAGTGTTGATCTCATGCTCAAAACAACATTTTAAATCAAGATATCCTTGATTTCATAATCATCCCCTTCTCATTAAAATCACAAAATGCATATTTTTAAACACTAAAACAGCCCAATGAACAACAAGATTTCATGGTTTCCAAACAACAATTTTCTAAGTTCACAAAAACCCAATTTTCGAGTTCTTGAGTATAACAAGAGTTAGGAAGATTATTAGAAAATTTCAACGGTTGAAAGTGTTTAAAACATGCATATAAACATCATACTAAAATATCGTAAACACCTAATGGTTAGATCCTAAGAGATGAAGAACTAAAAAGTGAAGACTTACCTTAGAGTTTCATAGAGAGTCAAAATGAAGAAGAAAGAAGATGCCAAGGGTTTTTTCTAGTTAGAGGGGGGATCTTTTAAAGAAAATGAATCTGATTTGGGGAGGGGAAAACCAAAGGTTTTTCAAAGGGTGAATGATGTAATGGGTAGATGAGGGGTTTAAAGGGGAAAAAGAATGATGTAATGGGTAGATGCCAAGGTTTTTGCTAGCTTGACAAGTAAATTTCACTCGTGAAAGTGATGTGACCTCTTCAGAGAAATATTCGTGCTTCAACCATGCCCGAGTATTATCTAGTGAAAGAAACATACTACATGCTAAATGAATTGTTCATTGAGCATTAGAATGAAGCTTCTAACATGATTAGGACATGACATTAATATTGCGAAGAGTTGTCAAAAGTGCTTAAAGAAGATCAGCGACAATCTACATGTCAACTAGTTCATACTGTTTCATGGGAGATTGAAGTCTCTGAGGTTGAAGTTGTATCTTGATCTGGTGGTCGCCAAGTGAGGAATTATATTGTTAAACTAGCCGACAATTAGTGTGATTGTGGAGAATTTCGATCATTAAGATTGTCATGTAATATGAGCTTCATTAGCTTTAGATTGTGGGAAAATTATTTCACCAATTTACTAGCTAGATAATCTTCTTAAGGTAAAAGGATATGAGTTTCAACTGATTGGTAATGAAAAATATTGGTCTTCTTATTCAGGTCCAACATTCATTCCTAATCATGTTATGGGTAGGGAAAAAATGGAAGACCAATGACTACACACATTCATAATGAGATGGATGAAGATCTAATTGAACAAATTAAAATATATGGATGATGTAGAACTGAGATGTATAATAAGAAAACATGTTCATTACCATCTAGAAAACTTTGTGAGAGTTCAAGGCAACTTTCCAATATATTCCTTATGGCTAATTATTGTTAATATGTTATAATGAAACTCAACTACCCTATAGTAGAGTTTCTTAAAATAATTTCATTAAAAAATGCCCAAGCACAATGATAATTACACGATATATCCTAATTAATCCTAATTCAATAAATCTATATTAATAAAAACTCTAATTCATCCTAGATCTATATTAATAAAAACCATATATCTATTCTCATTCATTCAAATTTACAACTGTATAGCTATTCTCATTTACTTTCCATTAAGTCTCATTCACTAAAAAAATTTACAAACTTATTCACTCTCAACATTATAACTCTACACACATATACTCATTCTCAACACTCTCCATTCACTGTTATCCACTCTCCATTCACATACTCGACAGTGAGTCATATTCATTCATTCAAATTCCTTCTTTCTTCCTATTATTTTATTTAAGTCTTGATAATGTAGCACATTGTTACAAGCCCAATTGAGACTTCTTTACTAACACTTCAAGAAGATTATATATCCAATTATGGATGTGGATAGAATGTAGTTTCTGGGCCATATAATGTTTCTAGCAATCCATACCTTATGAGCCAGTGTTGCAAGTTATTTACAAAACTACTTTTGCTAACATGTTAACAGTTGGAGTACTAGACATCAACAACCATCTACTACTAGCATTGATTGAGAGATGGATGCCGAAAACACAAACTTTCTATTTTCATTGTGGAGAGTGTACTGTCACTCTAAAGGATGTTGCTTATGGGATTGACAAGTATGGATTGGGATGGACTTTGCCTCCATTTGTTGGATGTTGTCCCAATATGGAACGAAATAATGGGGCAGATGGTGAAATACACTTGCCTTAAGAGGAAATTTTGTTAGCTCTTACACAATGCTAGTGAAGTTGTTATTCAATAACATGCTAGAGCTTTATTTTGAGAATTATTGGGGGATTTCTCATGCCAGATACATCAGAGAACCAGGTCAACTTGATGTATTTGCCCTTGCTTGAGGATTTACTGAGGACATTCCAATACAATTGGGGCTCAACTGTTATGGCTTATCTTTATCGAGGGCTTTGTTGTGCAAACATAATCAATGACTAAAACGAGATCGAAGGATGCCTATTACTAATGCAGCCATGGGCATATGATCATATTCTCACCCTTGTACCAAGAAAGTAGGACACAACTTTACCTTCTTTTCTATTGGTCAGAAGATATATATTTCTTTTAGTAATAAATGATATAAATGTTTAATTATCAATATTTATTCAAATATATTTACTAACTTATATGATTAATAATAGTAGGAGGTCGCAATATTTAATCACAACCAACATCCCTTGACATACTGCTAATAATATACATACAATGTTCGACCATTTGCACCTCAATGAGGTATATATTTATTTTTTACTTCATTTTCAATTATTTAGTAAAAATAGGAATTTTATAATTTGTATTGGTCACATCATAATAATTATCACAACTCAAAATAAAAGCAATCAGAAATTATCCACTAATTTACCAAATGAGGTACTCATATTTTTTTACCATCAATTTGATGTATACCATGTAGCACTTTAGCTTTGTGACTACGGGAAAAGCCTCATTTGATGGCATATTCTAAGTCATGGGCTCCTTTGTACAAAATACAATACAAGATGACATCATATAAAGGTTAATTGACTGCATTAGAATCCATATAAAGCACATGACTCTTGTACTCAATTAGCCTTTAAATATGGATTATATTGCAGTCAATTAGCTTTTATATGATGTCTTCTAAAGTTAAGTGAGTTTCACCCCTTGCCCTATTATCCGTTGTCTATTGGGAAAACACCCAACAAATGGAGGCATAATCCATCCCAATCCATACTTGTCATTCCCGTAATAACTTGTCCATCAATAGGAATGCCAAGTTGGTAAGAAACATCCTTTAGAGTGACGGTACACTCTCCACATTGGAAATGGAAAGTATGTGTTTCCGGCCTCATCTCTCAATCAATGCTAGTAATAGATGGTTTTCGATTTCTACTGCTCCAACTGCTAACATGATAGCGAAAGTTGTTTTGTGAATAACTTACAACACTGGCTCAGAAGGTCGGGATTACAAACCCAAAAACTACATTATATCCCCTTACATACAATATTTGATATATAATCTTCTTGATGTGTTAATAATGAAGTGTCATTTGGGCCTGGAACAATGTGTTCCATTATCAAGACTTAAATAAAGTAGTAGGAAAAAAGAAGGAATGTGAATGAATGAATATGAGTCACTTCCGAGTTTATGAATGTAGAGTGGATGATAGTGAATGGAGAGTGTTGAGAATCATAATGGGAATGGAGAGTGTTGAGAATCATAATGGGAATGGAGATTTATAATGTTAAGTTGAGAGTGAATAAGTTTGCAAAATGTTATAGTAAACGAGACTTAATGGAGAGTGAATGAGAATAGCTATATTGTTGTGAATTTGAAGAATGATAATAAAGATATAGTTTTTATTAATATAAATTTGGGATGAATTAGAGTTTTTATTAATATAGATTTGTATGAATTAGGGTTAATTAGGATGTATTGTGTACTTGTCACTGTGCATGGGCATTTTTTTAATGAAATTATTTGAAGAAACTTGACTATAGGGTACTCGAGTTTCATTGTAATATATTAAAAATAATCGGTCATAAGGTAGTCGATTTTCTTTGCTTAATTAAAATTTATCGGCTCTAAGGTAGCCGATTTTCTTTGTTGATTAATTTGCTGATTGTGTTTGGTTGTTGGGTGCATATGGTTGCATTTTCATGTTCATTCAATGTCACTTACTCAGTGCATTTTCACGTGGTTTTATTGAAGGCATGAGCAAATGTAAGGCATGGCATGAGTAAATGTAAGGCATCTCACTAGTCTTCACATGGATTTGTCTATTCACTACAAGGACTTTGTGTAAGCCATCTCACTATGTTAACATGGTTGGTGCATGAGTGAAGCAATGACTTTATTGAAAGCTACTTTGTCATTTTCCATTTGTCATTTACTTTAGGCATTCACTTATTCACTTGCCAAAAGTTGAATTTAGGCATTTACTCCTTTAATCCCCTCACAAGCCATGCGTGAATTGAAGGTTGAATGACAACAGAAGCAATGCCTTTGGTGAATGACTTTGTTGGCACATGGGTTTGAATTCCATCAATGGGACAAAACACAATGTCATAAGGAAGTTTAATGCATGCATTTTTTGAAGTAATATGTATATATGGTGTCTATATTTTTGAAGTAATATGTAGATATAGTGTCTATTTTTTTAAGTATTATGTAATTATGGTATATATTTTTTTAAGTATCATATAGTTATGGTATAATTTTTTTAAGTAATATATAGAAATGATATACATTTTCTTAATTAATATGTAGATATGATATATATTTTATTGAGTAATATATAGATATGGTATATATTTTATTAAGTAATATATATATTGTATACTTTTTTTCAGTTTTATATAGTTATGCTATATATTTTATTAAGTAATATATATTTATAGTATAATTTTTTAGGCAGTATATAGATATGCTATACATTTTTAATGAATATGTAGATATGGTATATATTTTATTAAGTAATATATAGATATAATATATATTTTATTAAGGAATATATAGATATGGTATAATTTTTTTAAGTATTATATAGTTATGGTATATATTTTTTATATCATATAATTATGGTATATATATTTTTAAGTAACATATAGATATGATCTATATTTTTAATTATTATTATTATATATATATATATTTATTTATTTTTGATGAAGTAGCCTTCATTGAATGATCATGTTACTAGTTACTCAACCTTTATGATATATAACGCATCGTTCTGCAAAAATGCATGCATAAGTCGCTAGTGACACATGGATAAGTTAAGTCAATATTAATTCATATTAGTTAAATGAGTTCTAATAGTAATGTTGTTCAAATATTTGTTAAATGAGAGGGATGAAATTCTAATATTACAGAAGAGTAGTGTAGAATCACATTACAATATTTAAGTAAGCTACATATCAATAGAATTACATATTAAAAATAAAGATTAAAAACTGAATATCGAAAGCTTGACTAAAACTCTCACCAAGTTCTCTAGATCCTAGTGGACATGTCTTTCTATTATGCCTCTCAATTCTACACAATCCATATTTTTTAATTTGTTCAACTAGAACTTCATTGATCTCATTATGAATGTGTGTAGTCATTGGTGTTGTACTTCTTTTCCTATGCATAACAAGACTGAGAATTATGTTGGAACTATATTCTTCATTACTAGTCGGGTGAAACTCATATCCATATGCCTTAAGAAGATTATCTAGCACGTAAATTAGTGAGATAAATTGCACACAATCTAAAGCCAATAAAACGCATGTTGTAATTGCATGAGAGCATGACACCCTTAATGATTCAAATTCCCAACAATCACACCAATTGTCGGCAAGTTTAACAGTATAAAACCCCATTTGGCAACCACCAGATCAAGACATGACTTTAAGCTCAAAGACTTTGGTCTCCCGTGAAAAAGTACGACCAAGTTGACACGTAGATTGTTGATTGTGTCCAAACAAAAGTGTGAAGTTATTTTTATTTTGGGGTAATTTGGGTCACAAAACTACACACATTCTTGATAAGTGTTGGATGTCTTTCTTTCATAATCTCTTGGATCATTCTTGATTACTTGGTTCATCTAAGAAAGTCGTGGAGAGTTGAGTGATTAAGTGATACACATCTTACACAAAACAAATTTGAGTGAAAATGTATGATGAAAGTGATAGCCCTCTATTATCCCCAATGACAACATCACTTCATGCCATGATGATAACACAATTCCAAGCCTTACAAAGGTAGATGGAGCAGATGAGGTTGGAGTATGATAGGAGGCTTGAATACCATGCATGTGGTCATTCCAGTGATGAGGAGAAAAGGGAAGATGAATGTCAAGATCGAAATCACAAAAGGGTAGAAGGCGTGAGGAGGATAGACTTAAAGGGATCATAATAAAGGTTTCTACCTTTATTGGGAAGAATGATCTGAGGAATACTTGGAATGTGAGTTAAAAATGGAGCAAGTATTTGAGTGCAACTCTTAACAAGAGGACAAGAAGGTCAATGTGGTTGCCTTAGAATTTAAGGAATATGCCTTGATTTTGTGGGATTAACTTCGAAAGGAGAGAAGAAAGATTTGAGCTGAGCCCATTGATTCATGGGAGGAGATGAAGTTACTCATGAGGAAGAGGTTTGTCTCTAGCACATACTAAAGGGAAATTCACAACAAACTCCAAAGACTCACTCAAGAGGACCGAGAAGCCATTATGGCTAGGTTCTTGCATGGATTAAAAAAATATATCCAAGATGTTGTTGAATTACAAAATTATGTTGAATTGGATGACTTGGTTCAACATGCCATGAAAGTTGAGCAACAATTGAGGAGGAAAAAGTCCAAATTTTCCTCATGTTCCTACCTTCAAAAGGGTTGGACATGTCCAAGAAAGAGGGAGGTCCAACAAAGGATGGTACATCTAGTACTAAGGAGATCATGGCTGCAAGCCAAGGAAAACAACCAACGGTGGCCAACCAAAAGAGTCGAGATGTGAAATGTTTCAAGTGCTTAGGCCTTGAACATATTGCATCTCAATGTCCAACAAGAAGTACCATGATCATGAAGAATGGTGAAGTGAAGTCTCAATCTGAGGCTTCAAGTGATGAGGATGATGATCATGCTGAGGAGGATGGTGTCATTCCTGAAGGGGATTTATTCATGGTGAGGAGACTCTTAGGAATCCAAATCAAAGAGCATGAAGCAAGTCAAAGGGAAAACATCTTTTGCACAAGATGGTTAGTGGATTGTAAGCTTTGCTCTATAATAACTAATAGTGGAAGTTGTGGAAATGTGGTTAGTACAAGATTGGTATCAAAACTTAATCTTGTGACTAAGTCATATCTCTCTCCTTGCTGGTTACAATGGTTAAGTAAGGTGGGGGAAATGGTTGTTAACAAGCTAGTAGAAATTCCATTTTCAATTTTGAAGTATGAAGATTATATTATGTGATGTTGTAGACATGGAGGCCAACCACTTGCTTTTGGGTCGTCCATGGCAATTTGACAAGGGAACCACTCATGATGGGCGTTCCAACAAGTTCTCTTTTACACACCAAAACTGAAAGGTGGTGTTTCTCCATTGTCATCTAGACAAGTTAGTGAGGATCAAAAAAATTTGAGAAAAAAGATAGAAATGGAGAGAAAAGAGGGGGGGGAACCGTGTGAAAATCCTAGTGAAAATAGTGCAAAAATGGAGAGTACATACAAAGAAAAAAGTGAGCTTATGAAAAGAGAGGGGTATATGGCTACCAAGGGGGAAATAAAATATGCTTTGGTCACAAAGCAACCTTTGTACCTACGTTTTAGTAGGGAGTTTTATCTAACCATTAACCCTTCTAAGGAATGAGATTTGCCCTTATTTATTGAAAATTTGTTGTAGAAATTTGGTGATGTGGTGAAGGAGATTTGCCCTTAAGAGGCATTGAGCACCAAATTGATCTTAATCATGGTGCATCCCTACCTAATAGGCCTTCCTAGAGGTGTAATCCCCTATAAACAAAAGAAAATCAAAATCAAATTTGGGATGAAAAAAGGATGGGTTAAAGATAGCCTAAGTCCTTATGTTGTTCTAGTTACTTTGGTGCCTAAGAAAGATGGAACATGGAGAATGTGCATCATTTTAGAGTTGTGAACAACATAATGGTAAAGTATAGACATCCAATCCCAAGGTTGGATGACCTTTTGGAAGAATTATATGATGCCACCACTTTTTCAAAAATTGATCTTTTGGCTACCATTAAATTTAGATCTGAGAAAGTGATGAATGGAAAACTACCTTTAAGATAATCTATAGTTTATATGAATGACTTGTCATTCCATTTGTGCTAACTAATTCCCCAAGCACATTTATACCATTGATGAACCTTGTTCTAATGGAGTTTTTGGGTAAGTTTGTAGTTGTCTACTTTGATGACCTATTGATTTATTCTAAAACCTTAGATGAACATCCAAGAGTTGTTTTGTTGGTTTTGAGAATAGAAAAGTTATATGCCAATTTTTAAAAATGCACCTTTTGTGTTGATCATGTAATTTTCTTGGATTTATGATAACTGCTAATGGTCTTAGAAGCACCCTTTAATGAGCTTGTCAAAAGGAATGTTGTCTTCGATTAGGGTGAGAGACAAGAAGAGGCCTTTAACAAGCTTAAGGCTAAACTTACTAGTGCACTTGTATTAATGCTTTAAAAAATTTTATAGGTCTTTTGAATTCGAATGTGATGCATCTAACATGTATTGATGCAGGAAGGCTATCTAATTTCTTATTTTAGTGAGAAATTAAGTTGACCAACACTTGATTACTCTACAGATGATAAGGAATTGTATGTTTTGGTGAGAGCTCTTCAAACTTGGAAGCACTGGCTTCTACCTAAGCAGTTTGTGATCCATAGTGATCATGAGTCCCTCAAATATCTAAAGGGCCAATGTAAGCTAAACAAGTAAGGCTAGCTAAATGGGTTGAGTTCTTAGAACAATTCTCATATATGGTTAAACACAAGAAATACAGAACCAATAGGGTGGCTGATTCTGATTTTAGGAGGCACACATTGCTCTCCAGATTCAAAACCAAGTTGTTTGCTTTAGAATGCATAAAGGAACAATATGAGCTTGACAAATATTTTTCACAAATCTATGTTTCATGTATATTTCGGCCCATAATATGTATTTTAGGCATAATGACTTTTTATTCGAAGAAAAACAGTTGTATGTGCCTAAAACCTCCATTAGAGATATTTTTATGAGCAAATCCCGTGAAGGAGGTCTAATAGGACACTTTGGTGTTTAAAATATTTTGGACATGTTAAAGGAGAATTGTTTTGGATACGTATGAAACAAGACGTGCAAAACTTTTGCAACAACTGCATAACATGTAAAAAGTCTAAATCATCGGTCATGCCTTGTCAATGGATTTTGTGTTGGGGCTTCCTAGCACAGACCATGTAAAGATTCAATCTTTATGGTAGTTGATCGATTTTCTAGGATGTCACACTTTATTCTATGTAAGAAAGTTAATGATGCTAACCATATTGTTTATTTGTTTTTCAGGGAGGTGGTTAGACTCCATGGTCTACCATGAAGTATAGTAAGTGATAGGGACACAAAGTTCCTTAGTCACTTTTGGAGGACCCCTTAGGTAAGCGTGACACAAAGCTTCTCTTTTCAACTACTTGTCGTCGTCAAATAAATGGGCAAACTGAAATAGTCAATACGACTCTCTCCACCCTCCTAAGGGTCGTGATCAAAAGAAACATCAAGTCATGGGAGGAATGTTTACCCCATGTTGAGTTTGCCTACAATAGAGCAACTCATGACACTACTAAATATCACAATTTGAAGTTGTTTATGAGTTTAAGCCACTAACTTCTCTTGACTCATTACCATTTCCTAACAATTCACTTTTGAAGCATAGGAATGGAAAGGCTATGGTAGAATATGTCCAAAGGTTGCATGAGCAAGTCAAGGCTAAAATTAAGAAGAAGAATGAGAGTTATGCTAATTAAGCTAACAAGGGACGAAAGCATGTGGTCTTTGAACCTGGAGATTGGGTTTGGGTCCATATGAGGAAAGAAAGGTTTCTAGAATAAAAGAAGTAAAAAATCCTTCCAGAAAGAGATGGTCCATTTTGTGTGTTGTCCAAAGTGAATGATAATTCCTACAAGCTTGAACTTCCACGTGAGTATAGTAATATAAGTGTTGCTTTCAATGGTTATGATTTATCTCTTTTTTATGTAGGTGATGGAGAACTCATTTTGAGGTTGAAATCCTTTCAAGAAGGAGGGGATGATGCAATCCAAAGTAAGACCAAGATGGACAATGTTGAACAAGAAGGGATTTGTGGCCCTATGATAAGGGCATGAGCCAAAAGGGTACAAAATGACCTAGAACAACGCATTGTGATGAATAAAGATGGTGAGCCAAAGTTAGCCCAAGTTTGTACCAAAATGCTCATTTTATCATGGGTCAAGTTTCTGACTGAGCCATAACGAGACAAGGCCAAGCGTTGAGCATAGGCCAAGGTCAAGCGTTGAGCACACAAGCACCAGGCCATGCATTAAGCGTGGGTCAGAGCATTGAATATGACAGAGGCGTGGGGTTAGGTGCATCAGGCGCTGAATCTGACTAAGGCATGATGTCGTGGGTGTAAGCAGGGATGCTCGGTGCACCACCAGGCGCTGGGCTAGGCCAAGCAAAATTGGTCTCACTTAATATTGTGATGTGAACCCGAATAAGCCTAAGGAGGATAATGATGAATTAAGAAGCATATGTGGGCCCATGATAAGGGCAAGGGCCAAACGTGTACACAATGCACTTATCCTACTCATTAAAGACATCAAGGAAATTACCTCAAGCTCAAACCAAGGGAGTTCTCACCTCTTTTATTATATCACCTTACATGTGGGCCGAAGTGGGGAAAATAATTCCCAACCCTTTTAGTAGGGCACTGTCATGTTCTAAGCATGGCTAGGACATATTTATTGTGTCCTAAGAAAGTTCACCAAGCATTTAATTTGTCTTTTTCTATTTGAATTTCAGAATAAATGAAGTCTTTGAAGAGCATTAATTATAGTCACCACCATTAAAGACAGCTTGGGCATTTCGTGCAAATCATTCAAAGCAAGTCAAAGATGGCTAATTCTATGGAGTAATTCGTGCAAGACTTAACTTTTAGTCAAGCATGATTAGTTCTTGAAATGTTTTCGTGCAAGAGATTAAATTCATGAGGTGTGTTTGTGCCAACCATTAAATCACTTCAAGAGTGATTATTCCTTGGAGTTTTCGTGCAAGACCATTAATCAAGTCAAGCATGATTAATTCAAGAGATGTTTTTCGTGCAATGCATTCAAATTGATTCGTGAAGACCAAACAATTAAAGGTGGTCGACTTCTTCCCAAAGAATTAGGGAATCCTAGACTTTGTTACTTGCACTTGGTTAAAGCTTTGCATGGGACTCAAGATTACCATTAACTCGTGTGGACCACAACTTCAAGGGTGGCCGAATTATTCATAGAAAATGTAGTGAATCCAAGGCTAAATGCTTGGTTCCTTGCAATCAATTAAGGCTTTTCATAGAATTCAAAGTTTTCATTTATTTGTAATTTGAATCTCTTAGGAGTTCCCATAAGGAATTTTACCATGGGTATTTCGGTTGGAACAATGTAACCAACCATGTTATTTCCTTTGTGTAAAATGTTATCTTCTCCAAACTTCTTGGTTGAACCAAGATTAGAAATTCTTATCAAGAACCACGTTCTTGTGGCGAATATCACCTAGCTTATCAACATCATTGTTGTGGCGCCTATCACCTTCATTTCCTTACTATCTTCTTTTATCTTATAATATTTATTTTCTACCAAATTTTTATCTTCATAAACAACCTATAAAACTGTGGGTTTAGTAACACCAAACAAGATAGATTGTTTCAAAAGAGATCTCTTGAAGAGGTTCTCATTAAGTGGTATTCAAAGCTAAGGTTCTTACTTGGTGTGTCAAATTTTCTTCTTGTTGCTCGTGTGTTCTTACATCCCAAAAACAAAAACCAAAAAGTGTCAAAACGAAGTGTCAAAATTTCTTTCTTGTTGGCTGTGTGTTCTTCTTTTCTTTCTTACATTCCAAAAACAAAAACCAAAAAGTGTCAAACAAAGTATCAAAGTCCAAAAACAAAACCAAAAGTGTCAAAACAAAAGTGTCAAAAGTCCAAAACCGAAAACCACAAGTGTCAAAATTCCATAAACAAAATCGTGTCAGATTTCTTGCTAAGTTGGTTGTTTTCTTTCACAATTCGTGATTCTACCTTAGTTCATTCAAGGAATTGTGGAGGAGAGTGAGTGTTGAGTGAAACACAAGTGAGTTTTTAGAGTTACATTTTCCACAAAATTTGAGTGAGTTTGAGTGATACATTTTCCACCAAATATTTGAGTGAAACACAAAGTGAGTAGAGAGAAAAATGTCTAGTGAAAGTGGGAGTCCAAGAATGTCCCCAAGGACAGCAACACTTTATGCGAGGATGACAACACAATATGAAACCTTAAGAAGGGAGATGGAGCAAATGAGAGTGGAGAATGATAGGAGGTTTGGACAACGTGCAAATGATTATTCAAGTGATGAAGAAGGAGGAAGGAGGAGAGCAAGGAGAGGGGCACATAGGGAGGAGAAACTTAAAGGGATTAAAATAAAGGTTCCCACCTTTATTGGGAAAAATGATCTGGAGGCATACTTAGAATGGGAGCTTAAGATGGAGCACGTATTTGAGTGCAATTCTTACCAAGAGAGTAAGAAAGTTAAGGTGACCGCACTTGAGTTCAAGGAATATGCCTTGATTTGGTGGGATCAACTTAATAAGGAGAGAAGGAGGGCGGGAGCCGAGGCCATTAGTACTTGGGTGGATATGAAAGTATTAATGAGAAGGAGATTTGTCCCTAGCTCATACCAAAGGGACATTCATAACAAACTCCAAAGACTCACTCAAGGATCTAAGAGTGTTGATGAGTACTTTAAAGAAATGGAGTTAGCTTTGCTAAGGTCCAATTTTGAGGAGGATAGGGAGGCTACTATGGCGAGGTTTTTACATGGTTTAAACCAAGACATCCAAGATGTTGTTGAACTACAACATTATGTTGAATTGGATGATTTGGTTCAACAAGCCATGAAAGTGGAGCAACAACTAAAGAGGAAAAGGTCAAAATTTTCCTCAATTTCTAGTTCCAAGTTTCAAAGTTCAAAGTGGATAGATAAATCCAAGAAGGAGGGAGGACCATTCCAAAGTAGTCCACAAACTACTAAGGAGGTCGTGGCCACAAGCCAAGGCAAACAACATGTGGGGTCCAACCAAAGAAGTCGAGATGTGAAATGTTTCAAGTGCTTAGGCCTTGGACATATTGCTTCTCAATGTCCCACAAGGAGTACTATGATCATGAGAAATGGGGAACAGGATGATCATGAGGAAGAGAATGTTACCATTCCCGAATGAGACTTATTTATGGTGAGGAGGCTCTTAGGAAGCCAAATCAAAGAGGAGGATGCAAGTCAAAGGGAAAACATATTTCACACAAGATGTTTTGTGGATGGTAAGCTTTGTTCCTTAATTATTGATAGTGGAACTTTTGGAAATATGGTTAGTGCAAGATTGGTGACAAAACTTAATCTTGTGACTAAGTCACATCCCACTCCTTACCGGTTACAATGGTTAAGTGAGGTTGGAGGATTATGTTGTATGTGATGTTGTTGACATGGAGGCTAGCCATTTACTTTTGGGTCGTCCATGGCAATATGATAAGAAAACCACACATGATGGACGTACTAATAAGTTCTCTTTTGAGCACCAAAACCGCAAGGTTGTGCTATCTCCATTGTCTCTTAAGCAAGTTAGTGAGGATCAAAAGAAATTGAGAGAAAAGATTGAGATGGAGAGAAAAGAGAGAGAGAGAGAGAGAGAGAAATTGTGTGAAAATCCGAGTGAATAGAAAGTGAAAATGAGTGAACAAAAAAGAATTAAACAAAAGTAAAAATAGTGAGAATGTGAAAAAAGAGGGGTATATGGCAACAAAAGGGGAAATAAAACATGCTTTGATTTCAAAACAACATTTGTACCTACTTTTTAGTAGGGAGTTTTGCCTAACCACTAACCCTTCTAAGGAAGGAGAATTGCCTATGTTTTTTGAAAATCTTTTGCACGAATTTGGTGATGTGTTCCCTAAAGAGGTACCTCACGGGTTACCACCATTGAGAGGTATTGAACATCAAATTGATCTCATACCTGGTGCATCTCTACCTAATAGGCCAGCTTATAGGTGTAACCCAACCGAAACAAAGCTTCTTCAAAACCAAATTGAGGAGTTGATGCAAAAAGGATGGGTTCAAGAGAGCCTAAGCCCTTGTGTTGTTCCAATCATCTTGGTGCCCAAAAAGGATGGCACATGGAGGATGTGTAAAAATTGTAGAACTGTGAACAACATAACGGTAAAGTATAGGCATACAATCCCAAGGTTGGATGATATGTTGGACGAATTATATGGTGCCACCACCTTTTCGAAAATTGGTTTAAAAAATGGCTACCATCAAATTCGGATCCGAGAAGGTGATGAGTGGAAAACTACTTTCAAGACCACTTATGGTTTATATGAATGGTTTATCATGCCATTTAGGCTAACCAATGCCCCAAGCACTTTTATGCGTTTAATGAACCATATCTTAAGAGACTTTTTGGGAAAATTTGTTGTGATTTAATTTGATGATATCTTAATCTACTCTAAAACCTTATGTGAGCATCATGAACATCTAAGGATTGTTTTATTTGTCTTGAGAAAAGAAAAATTATATGCTAATGTTGAAAAATGTACCTTTTGTGTTGACCATGTAATTTTTCTAGGTTTTATGATAAATGCAAATGGGGTCCATGTGGACCAAGAAAAAATCAAGGCCATTCAGGATTGGCCTACTCCCCAATCCGTGACTGAGGTTAGGTGTTTTCATGGGTTAGCAAGCTTCTATAGGAGGTTTGTTAAAGATTTTAGCACATTGGAACCCCTTAATGAACTTGTGAAAAATAATGTTGTTTTTCATTGGGATGAGAAACAAGAAGAGGCCTTTAACAAACTTAAGGCCAAACTTACTAGTGCTCTTGTTTTAATGCTTCCAAATTTTGATAAATCATTTGAGATAGAATGTGATGCTTCTAACATTGGAATTGGAGCTGTTTTGATGCAAGAAGGTCATCCAATCTCATATTTTAGTGAGAAATTAAGTGGAGCAGCCCTTAATTACTCTACTTATGATAAGGAATTGTATGCCTTGGTAAGGGCACTACAAACTTGGCAACACTACCTACTTTCCAAGGAATTTGTGATTCATAGTGATCATGAGTGCCTTAAATATCTTAAGGGCCAAGGTAAGTTGAATAAAAGGCATGCTAGATGAGTTGAGTTCTTGGAACAATTCCCATACGTGGTAAAGCACAAGAAAGGTAAGGTCAAGATGGTGGCCGATGCTCTTTCTAGGAGGCACACGTTGCTCTCAATTTTGGAAACTAAGATGTTTGGTTTAGAATTCATCAAGGAACAATATGAGCATGACATAGATTTTTCACAAATCTATGTTACTTGTATGCATTCGACCCATAATGGGTATTTTAGGCACAATGACTTTTTATTTAAAGAAAAACAATTGTGTGTGCCTAAAAGCTCCATTAGGGGTGTGTTGGTAAAAGAATCCTATGAAGGGGGTCTAAGGGGCACTTTGGTGTTCAAAAGACTTTAGACATGTTAAAAAGGCACTTTTATTGGCCACGTATGAAACAAGACGTGCAAAACTTTTGTGAAAGATGTATAACATGTAAAAAGTCCAAATCAAGGGTCATGCCACATGGCCTTTACGCCCCATTAACCGTCCCGGATTCACCTTGGATGGATATATCCATGGACTTCTTTTTGGGGCTACCTAAGACAAAGAAAGGCAATGATTCAATCTTTGTGGTTGTTGATTGATTTTAAAAAATGGCACACTTTATTCCATGTAAAAAGATTGATGATGCTAACCATGTTGTTGATTTGTTTTTTAGGGAAGGGGTAAGGCTCCATGGTTTACCACAAAGTATAGTAAGTGTAGGGACACCAAGTTCCTTAGTCACTTTTGGAGAACCCTATGGGGAAAGCTTGGCATAAGCTTCTCTATTCAACTACTTTCCATTCTCAAACGGATGGGCAAACTGAGGTTGTCAATATGGGAGGAATCTCAAGGCCATTCAGGATTGGCCTACTCTTTCCACCCTCCCAAGGATGGTGATAAAAAAGAATATAAGGTCATGGGAGGAATGTTTACCTCATGTTGAGTTTGCATATAATATAGCAACCCATAGCACTACTGAATTTTCTCCTTTTGAAATTGTATATGGATTCAATCCACTAACACCTCTTGATTTTTTACCTATTCCTAATGAGTCTATTTTGAAGCATAAGGATGGATGGGCCAAAAGCGGAGTATGTTCAACAGCTACATGAACAAGTCAAGGTTCAAATTGAGAAAACGAATGCAAGCTATGCAAAGCAAGCCAATAAAGGGCGTAAACAAGTGCTATTTGAACCGTTGATTGGGTTTGGGTACATATGAGGAAGGAAAGGTTTCTTGAGCAAAGGAAATCCAAACTTCTTACTAGAGGAGATGGACCATTTCGTGTGATGCACAAAGTGAATGACAATGCCTACAAACTTGAACTTCCAAGTGAGTATGGTAACATAAGTGCCACATTTAATGTTTCTGATTTAAATTTTTATATTCATAAACAACCCATAAAACTGAGTTCTCCATCACCTACGTCAAAAGGAGATAAATTATAAATAATGGAAGTGACGCTCATATTACTATGCTCACATGGAAGTTCAAGCTTGTAAGCAATATCATTCACTTTGCCTGCCACACGAAATGGACCATCTCCTCTACGAAGGAGTTTTGATTTCCATTGTTTAGGAAACATTTCCTTCCTCATATGGACCTTAACCAAATCCCCGGTTTCAAGGACCACATGATTTCTTCCATTATTAGCTTGCTTAGCATAAGTCTCATTCTTATTCTTAATTTGAGCATTGACTTGCTCATGCAACCCTTGGACATCTTCAACCTTAGCACATTCATACATATGTTTTAAAAGAGAATTGTTAGGAAATGGCTACAAGTCAAACCCATAAACAACTTCAAATTGTGAAAATTGAGTAGTGCCTTGAGTTGCTCTAATGTAGGCAAACTCAACACGAGGTAAACATTCCTCCCATGATTTGATGTTTCTTTTGATCACGACCCTTAGGAGGGAGGAGAGAGTCATATTGACCACTTTAGTTTGCTCATCCATTTGAGGATGGCAAGTGGTTGAAAATAGAAATTTGTGTCAAGTTTCTCCCATATAATCCTCCAAAAGTGACTAAGGAACTTTGTGTCCCTATCACTTACTATACTTCGTGGTAGACCATAGAGTCTAACCCCTTCCTTGAAAAACAAATCAACAATATGGTTAGCATCATCAACTTTCTTACATGGAATAAAGTGTGTCATCTTATAAAATCGATCAATTACCATAAAGGTTGAATCCTTACCCTTTTTTCTAGTAAGCCCCAAAACAAAATCCATGGACAAGTCCATCCAAGGTGAATCTGAGAACTTAATGAGGTATAAAGGCACAAGACATGATCCTTGATTTAGACTTTTTACATGTTATTCACTTGTCACAAAAGTTTTGCACCTCTTATTTCATACATAGCCAATAAAAATGCTCTTTTAACATATCCAAAGTGTTTTGAACACTGAAGTGCCCCGTTAGACCCACTTCATGGGATTCCCTAACAAACATATCTCTAATGGAGCTTTTAGGCACACAATTGTTTTTCTTTGAATAAAAAATCATTGTGCCTAAAATACCCATTATGGTGCATACAAGCAAAGTAGATTTGCAAAAAATCTTTGTCCAGCTCATCTTGTTCCCCGATGCATTCTAAACCAAACATCTTGGTTTTCAAAGTGGAGAGCAATGTGTGTCTCCTAGAAGGAGCATCAACCACCATATTGGCTTTGCCTTTCCTATGTTTTGCCACATCTTGGAATTGTTCCAAGAACGCAACCCATTTAAAATACCTTTTGTTAGGCTGACCTTAGCCCTTAAGATATTTCATGGACTCATGATCACTATGAATCGCAAACTCCTTAAGTAGAAGGTAGTGCTGCCACATTTGAAGAACTCTCACCGAGACATACAATTCCTTATCATAAGAGAGTAATTAAGTGTTGTTCCACTTAATTTCTCACTAAAATAAGAAATTGGATGGTCTTCCTACATCAATACAACTCCAATTCTAATGTTAGATGTACCACATTCCAATTCAAATGACTCAGAAAATTTTGGAAGCATTAATACATGTGCGCCAGTGAGTTTAACCTAAAACATGTTAAAGGTCTCTTCTTGTGTCTCACCTTAAAGAAAGACACGATTCTTTTTGTCAAGCTCATTTAGGGGTGCTGCTAATGTACTAAAATATTTAACAAACCTTATATAAAAGCTTGCCAAACCATGGAAGCTCCTCACTTAAGTCATGGTTTTTGATTTAGGCCAATCTTTGATGGCCTTTATCTTTTCTTGGCCCACATGGACCCCTTTAGTATTTATCATAAATCCAAGAAAAATTACATGATCAACGCAAAACGTGTGTTTCTCAAAATTAGCATATAACTTTTATTTTCTCAAAACCAACAAAACATCTCTTAGATGTTCATGGTACTCATCTACAGTTTTAGAATAAATTAATATGTCATCAAAGTATACAACAATAAACTTACCCAAAAAATCCTTTAGGACATTGTTCATCAAGTGCATAAATGTGCTTGAGGACAAGCCTTTCATATAAACTGTAGGTTGTCTTAAAGGATGTTTTTCAATTATCACCTTCTTGGATCCGAATTTAATGGTAGCCAATTTTAAGAACAATTTTTGAAAAAGTGGTGGCACCATATAATTTGTTAAAAAGGTCATCCAACCTTGAGATTGGATGTATGTACTCTACTGTTATGTTGTTCAAAACTCTACAATTAGTGCACATTCTCCATATGCCATCTTTCTTAAGCACCAAGATAATTGGAATAACACAAGGACTTAGGCTCTCTTGAACCCATCCTTTTTGCATCAAATCCCCAGTTTGCTTATGAATTTATTTTGTTTCGAGGGGATTCCACCTATAGGCAGGCCTATTAGGTAGGGATTCACCAGGGATGAGTTCCATTTGGTGCACAATGCCCTTTAAGGGTGTTAGGTCGTGAGGCACCTGCTTAGGAAACACATCACCAAATTCTTCCAACAAATGTTCAACAAACAATTGCAAATCTTCTTCCTTATAAGTGATTGTGGTTAGATAAAACTCCCTACTAAAAAGAATGTGCAAATGTTTCTTTGAGGATAGAGCATATTTTATTTGCCTCTTAGTAACCATATATCATACTCTTTTCGCAAGCTCACTTTTTTCTTTGTATATACTCTCCTTTTTTCCACTTTTTATTGCACTCTTTTAAACAGTTTTTCTCTTCCCCTATCTTTTCTCTCAATTTCTATATTTTCTCTCAACAAAATTTGATCCTCACTAACCCATTCAGGTGACAACGGAGAAAACATCACCTTTCAGTTTTGGTGTATAAAAGAGAACTTATTGGAATGCCCATCATGGGTGGTTCCCTTGTCAAATTGCCATAAACAACCCAAAAGTCCTTGGATAGCCTCCATGTCCACAACATCACATAGAATATAATCTTCATACTTTCCAATTGAAAAGGGAATTTTACCTTGCTTCTTAACAAGCATTTCCCCCATCTCACTTAACCATTGTAACCAGTAAGAAGTAGGATGTGACTTAGTCGCAAGATTAAGTTTTGATACCAATCTTGTACTACCCACGTTTGCACAACTTCCATTATTACTTACTAAAGAGCACAACTTACCATCCACTAAACATCTTGTGTGAATGATGTTCTCTTTTTTATTTGCTTCATGCACTTTGATTTGGCTTCCTAAGAGCCTCCCCACTATGAACAAATCCCCTTCAGGAATGAAATCACCCTCCTCATCATGATCATCCTTTTCATCACTTGAAGCCTTAGATTGAGACTTCACTTCACCATTCTTCGTGATCATGAGTCTCCGTGTAGGGCATTGAGAGGTAATATGTACAAGGCATAAGCACTTGAAACATTTCATATCTCGGCTCCTTTGGTTGGCCACCATTGGTTGCTTGCCTTGGCTTATAGCCACAACCTTCTTGGTATTAGATGTACCATCCTATGTTGGACCTCCCTCCTGAATTGATTCTCAACTTTCATGGCTTGTTGAACTAAGTCATCCAATTCAACATAATGTTGTAATTCAACAACATCTTGGATATCTTGGTTTAAACCATGCAAGAACCTAGCCATAGTGGCTTCTTGGTCCTCTTGGAAATTAGACCCTAGAAAAGCTAGTTTCTTTTCCTTCTAGTCCATCTTGGTATCACTTAGGATAGCATCAAATTTTCTAAAGCAAAATATTTATTTTTTATTTTTGTGTATGACAAGAATTAATATTTCTCTTACGTACCCCTAAATGCTTTAGGAAATCAAGACTACGTAATTCTAAAAGAGTGATACATCGGAAACTGATGTCTGCACCACATCTCATCTTAAAGAAGTTGGAAAATATTATCTCTTAAGAAGGGCGAAGCAGCATAAGCTAAGGTCCGCATTGCATCCCATCTTTAAGAGTTATTTGAAAATAATTAATATTTTTTTATTGTTAATTTATGAATAAATTGAGTGCAAATAAGTGTCATAATACAACCATTCAAGGATGATATAAGAACAATAAGTGTTACCACGACCTGTCTCCATCCTTTGATTAATTATTTTTTATAAACACTAATAATATTGTTATATGAAAGTATTTTTGAATCAAACAATGTCTTATTTAAAGTCATTATAATTACAATAGTAAATTTTGATTATTTTTAATTAGCAATAGTATTTTAATATAATTTGTATCAAAAAAAATTAAGAAATGGGTTGTTTTATTTGGCATATAAAGCTGAAAAATGAATGAATAAAATATAGAAAAATACAAGGGAGAAAAAACAAACATGTAGCCGAAATCAATGGAACACCAGTGAATGCTAAAAGTGGAGCTTATGAGCTAAACTACTTTGTAAGAGGTTCCTCGTAATAGGAAATTTCCATGGTTGTTTGTCTGAGTTGAAGATGCTGGAACAGTGGCACCATCATCTTCTTGTCATCTTCACCTCTCTTCATTTCATAACTTTATTCTTAAGATAAAACTTCTCTATTTCCATGTTATATTGCTGGCACAAAGCAAAGTCATGATCCTCCAATAAGTATTAAGGCTTCAATGATTATTTTGGAGGATTGTAGAAAGTCCTACAACAATTGCAATGTTTAAAGAATGTCCTCGTATCATTAGATTATAATGCCACTTAGATAAGCATTATTAAGTGGATAAAGTCACCGCATCATGAACCCTATCTTAGTTGTAGGCTTTGTCAAAAAAACAACTATAAATAGGCTAGTTGCTCTATCAAGTAAGTATGCAAGTAAGAAATAAAAAGAAAGGGGCTTGTAAAGTGTAAGATAATTAGTGTGTAAGTTGTTGAGTATATCAGAATTTTCTTTCTCAAGAGAAGTTCTTATTTCTGCATTAAGAACCAAACACAATCAGATCTTAAACCTTAATTGTATACCCTCTACTCAAAACTTAGTCAACCTAGATAAATTAGCGCAACCCACCATCTCAATATGATACCAAATTTACACCTCCAATTGAGTATTATATGCACCGATGAATATACACTAGATTTTTTCACAGCTTGCAACAATTCAAAATCTAATTAAAGTACCAAATACAAATTTTGAAAATAAAAAAAGAACTCATCTAAAATTACCACATCGACTACATTCAAAGTGAGCTCAAAGTGAAAGAGAAAACATCATACCCTTTTTGAAAATATGTTCCTTTAGAAATATGAGTGGCGATGTAACTGGAGGAAAATGGAGAAGCAAGAGGTTGAATTGAACTCTATGCCTATGAGCCTATGAACGGTTCTAAAGCTTTCGAATCTCAGAAATGAAGGTCAAGGAAGGGTTTTTTCTACACACCATCAGAGACCAAAAACTACTCCTTCCTCTCAGCTTTTGCAACTCATGTATGTATTTATCTTCTCTTGTGTCTATTTTTTTTTTTTTTTGAAAGAAAAGTGAACCGTGGCCTCCTGGGATGAAGAAAATAATGGAGAATATAACATGAATGGAATGTGAAAATGATTATACTATGATTTGGTACATATTTAAAAATCAAATAAAATTCCTTATTAATAGAAGATTCTATTTATGCCCTTTACTCTAAGAGAGGATTAAGGAGAATTAAGGAGATTCTGTTTTTCTATTCAAATTCGAAATTTTAATTTTTGTTATTAAGATATATTAAAATTTGAAATTCAAACTTAATAAAAGCTATAAAGTAAAAATTCGAATTTAAATTATTTTTGTTTTGGATACTTAAAAATGTATTTTAATATGAAATACTCAAACATTTATTTTATTTTTATTTATCATTTTTCAAAAGTATTTTAGGTTGGACAAAATTGGATTTCAAAGTAGCAGTTTTGGAGACTTTGAAAACTTTGATATTTGCAATATGGTTTAAATGACTCCAGAAACTTTGGTATATTGGTGTTTGCAGCGGTCAAAAAACCCATATTCAAAACCTTGTATTCTGGTTTGAATGTTTAAATTGAACCTAATAAATGATATGCAAAATGGCTAATTCGGCACATGTGGCATTCAAAGTTAAAGCTTGAATCGAGTAACCATCGTTTGGATGTTTTTTTTGGAAGGGATACATACGGATGGAAAAAATTATAGAAAATAATAGGGCAGTAACTAATTATTTTCCTTCTATTTGTTTGGTTATTTGAAATCCTCTTAAACTTTCCCTATGTGTTTATTTGAAAACCCTCGTTACCAGGGAGAGCTTTGAAAGTTCATAAAATGAATAAGGAGAGGAATGGTTTGAAGTATCTTAGCATGACCAGAATCACTAGATCCGCAATTTCTCTGAGCTAAAAAAACTGGATTAAAATTTTTTATGTCATCAAGATATTAGTGGGCCGAATCACGTAATAAGAGGTTGCAGTGTTAAAAATATACAAGCAGAATAAAAATTAAGACATCTCAAAGATAAAACTATGGGTGACAAAATTATCCATAATCCAAAATTCATCCAAATCCATTCAAATTAAATCCATCCGTTAGAACTAATGGATTTAAATGGATATGATCCAATGGATAGTATTGATAATGGATGAATTCTCAAATCCACCCATTATATCCAATGGATATCCATGGGTATATCCATTTGGATAGATACCCAATCCATCCAAAAAATTAAATTAAAAATTTTTTTTTTTTCCAATTAATTCAGTATTAATATAAAAAAATTCTCTCACATTTCTAAGAACAATCTCACACACATTATAAAAGTTGAAAATTGCAATTATGATTTTAAAAAGTGCTTATCAAAAAAGTATAAACGATTTCGGCCTTAGTATTTTACCCCAACATCTTAATGCAAAGTATAAATATATCATTTTAGTTATTGACTAATATGATAATATAATAACAAAATGAAATATTTCAGGATGATGGATTGTTGGATACAACTTGTGAAAGTCCCAATTATTAAGGGTGTAAGAAGTTCCGGTTTTTACACCGTGAAACTGATGAAACTGAACTGAACCAAACCATAAAACGCGGTTCGGTTCGGTTCTGCGGTTCGCTTCAATTTTTTTATTTGGAATCATTTAAGTTCGGTTCGGTTCACGATTTTGTAAATTTTGGAACGGTAGAACCGAACCGCATATTAAAAAATAATTTTATTTTATATTTGGATGGTTAAGCTTTAAAGTTATGAGATAAAATATGATTAAGAATTTAGGATTATTAATACATATAAGCTATAAGTAAGAGGCACATAGAAATTATAAATTAGTAAACAAACTTAAATATTTATTATCTCTATTATCCATTGAGAAGATAAACTGTTGGACTAAAGAATTGGTACCATGTTTGTCATTCTTAAGTGTTGTTTGACATTGTCGAAGATTTTGTGGACTAAAATTTCAAGTTTATAGTGCGTTGAGATGTTGAATTATTATTGTTTTACTAGGAAGAGTATTAAATACTTTATTATTGATACATTTAGTATTCATTTAGTTGATTCTATACTTTGCAAATTTTGTTCAACTATTTCTTGAAGAATTTTCTTTAAATAAGTTGAAAAACCACGGAACCGAACCGAAGCATAAATGAACGGTTCCGTTCCTAAATAAAATTTGCGGTTAATCGAGTAGAACCTAACTATATCTTTGTGTTCGGTTCGGGCACTAAATTGTGTCAAAAACAGAACCAAACTTTTACACTCCTACCAATTATGTTGCACTAGAGATTCTTGTCAATAAGAATGCTTATAAAAAAACTTCACAAATTCACATTTTTAAAAGTGATTATCAAAAAAACACTTTTTAAAAGTGTTTGTTAAAAAAAATTATTTTTTTAAAATTGATATTTAAAAATGGTTTATTAAATAATAATTTTTAAAAGAATTTTTCTTCTTCAAATTGCTTTATTAAAAATGTTTTGTTCAAATTAAAAAAATGGGTTGGATATCCATCCATCTAATCCATTAAAATTGATACATGGATAGAATGGATGGATTGGAATTCATTGGATATGGATGAATTGGATAATTTAAAAATGTGATGCAATGGATTTATATGGATTGATGGATAATTTTCCATCCATCCATTATGATCCATATCCAAATCCATCCAAACCCATCCAATTGCCAGCCTAGATAAAACCATTGTTATTAAAACCTGTCAGGCCAACAATATCAAGAAAGTTGGTTTTTTTATACCCGTCATTTTTATTAATACGAGATCTAGTTGAATTCTGAAATATCAAGAAAGTTGGTATTTTTATACATCATCATTTTCGAGCCACACTCCTCTCTAGGGGTGTCAATATGGGCATTGCCCACACAAAAATGCGAGCAGGGCATGGTATTTTTGCCTGTTAGCCCATATTGCTCGGCCCGTTTGCCCGCTTTGTTAACGGACATTTGAAACGGGCTCCGCGGGCTGCCCGCGGGTATTACATTCTATACTTTAAAATTTTAATCCAAAACTTTATTACTGCTTGGTTATTTTATAATAATTATTGCAGACTTGTTAGAGAGAATTATTATCTAATATGGTTATAGAGACATGTTTTGAATTATTATTATTATAGAGACTTTTAATTATTATGTAATGTGGTTATGTAAAATCTATTAATTTACTGGCTAATGTACTTGATAACTTAGCATTCACCATTGTTACTTTTTTAATGTAAACATGAAAATGCTCGCGGGCCGCCCGTTAGCCCTTTTTAAAACGGGAAGGGCATAACTTTTTGTCCGTTAACCAATTGCAGGCATGCCCAGCCCGCTTAAATTATTGCGGGCATTTGCGGGCGCGGACTAAACGGGTCGGGCGGCCCGTTTTGACACCCCTACTCCTCTCCAATAATGGAGAAGAGAGTGTTATGTAAAATAAAGTAAAAAAAAAATGAAAGAGCAATTATATTATTTTATGTATATTTATAATAACATTTTTATTCCTAAAAAGAGTACTTCCTAATTGAGAGAGTCTCTACTCGTACTTTCGAGTCAAACATAGATGTTGCATCCAAATTTGCATTTGTCCTCTCAAAATTCTTATACTTGGATACTTCCAAATTATTATTCCAATAAAATTGTGAGACAATTGCATTACGTCTACTATCTTAATAAAAATGCAATGGGATTATGATATTAGACATCTTCCATATTTGATACTTGGATTTTTCAGGGTTAAAATTGTAATAACAACTTCTTTACTACTTCTGTTATATTATTAATCTATTATTGTTATACTTGCTGCAACAAAAAAAGGTGGTAATTTATGTCATGTTCTGAACTACATGGAACAAAATTTATCTCAGGTTCTAAACACCAAAAAATGTGGAAATATACTTCAACGTTTCTTTTTCCAACATTGTGTATATTACCAAATTGCATATAGTGTTTCAACTTAGTAACTTTTGAAATACAGGTTATTAATGTACTTTTACTTCAAGTCCTTATTACATGTCTTCACCTTTTCCACTTTTTACTTTTCATTATACTGTTCAAAGTTCCTTTGCATTCTTATTACACGGTTTAAAGTTCATTTTTCAAAATTTTGCATTGTTATTAAGATTTCATCTCTCTCCTTCTTATCTTCACTTCTCATACTCTCTATCAAACTATTCATTTCCTCTTCCTCACTTCGTTTTAAGGTAGTAATATTTATTCACTACCGAAAATTCATCTTCACTATATTTCCTCAGTATTCATATTTGCTGAAAGTAATCCATCTTTCAGCATGGTTTCACTTTTGTTTTGTGCCTAAAAACGAGTTTGAGGATTTGTGGTTGCATGTTTTAATTTTTTTTGTTAAAAGTGCAACCTTTCCTTCTTCCTCTTGATCTCCATTTACTATTTTTTTTCTTTTATGGTTGTTAAAAGTAAAACCTTTTTCTACTTTTTCATGGTTTTGACTTGAAGTAAAAGTTAACATTTTTTTGGGTTTGTGGTTGCATGTTTTAATTTTTTTTTGTTAAAAATGCAACCCTTTCTTCTCCTTCTCAATTTTCAGTTTGCTATTTTTTCTTTTATGGTTGTCAAAAATACAACCTTTTTTCTAATTTTTTATGGTTTTGACTTCACATTTTTGTTAACATTTTTCTGGGTTTGTGGTTGCATGTTTAAATTTTGTTTGTTAAAAATGCAACCCTTTATTCTCCCTCTTTATTTCCAGATCGCTATTTCTTCTTTTATGGTTATTAAAAATACAACCTTTTGTATGAGGGTTAATTATTTCTGGGTTAGTGGTTGCATGTTTTGTTTTTTTTGTTGTTAAAAATGCAATATTTTCTTCTTCCTCTTGATTTTTAGATTGCTATTTTTTCTTTTATGGTGTAATAACTTTAAGTGTATATAAACAATGAAATGATGAATCTTTGTATGATGCATTTTCTCAAATCACCAAAAATGATATTGTGTAACGTTACTAGCTAATACTTATATTTAAGTGTATATACAATCCCTATACAAGGTAATATTTATATTTAAGCTAATACTTATATTAAAAAATAACAACTTTAAGTGTATATATACAATGAAATGATGAATCTTTGTGTGATGCAGTTTCTCAAATCACCAAACAATATTAAATGTAATATTACAAACTAATACTTATATTTAAGTGTATATACACAATTCCTATACAAGCTAATATTTATATTTAAGCTAATACTTACATTAAACAATCACAACTTTAATTGTATATACATATTTATTACGTGCTAAAATAACAAGCTAATACAACTTAAATATTACTTGCTCTAGAAATAAACGTTTATTATTACTTGCTACAGTAATAACAATTTTATTATTACTTTTATTAGTATTGGCTGGAATACATTACAAAAAGAGAAACAGAGGTATACATTGTCTGTCAGTGTAAGAGTTCTTTGCACTGTCACTATATCATTCATTTTCAATAATCATTGACTTTTCAAAAAAAGTAATTCAAATGAATGGTAGATGATGCACTGACTGTGTATATATCTTTACACTGTCAGTGCATAGATTTAATACTCTTAAAGTGTAATCATAAAAGGCATATTGTTTTATCTCTAAGTGCAATTTTGTAGAAAGATAGATAGCAGAAGAGTGAGAACTCTCTAGAAAGGCATATTGTTTTATTTGTAAGTAGAATAACATTTATAACCTGTATTTTAATGTATTTCTACAGAGTTTTCACGCTTCTACTATCTATCTTTCTAAAAAATTGCACTTACAGATAAAACAATATGCCTTTTATGATTACACTTAAATAGCATATGCAAGGTTTATGAAATTTCATTTTTTTGCATCTACAGGTTTACTACTACATCTAAATGTATAATGGTGTCTTTAAAATTGTTGTTATATCCTCCTTAGTGACTCACCTCTGAAAAATGTCCTTAACATATATTGTAACTTCAATAGCCTTCTTCCATTTTCTTAATGATCTTATATGATTGACTTCAAGTTTGGTAGCATATATTACTTATATACATTTTTTACTTGATGTTTGCTTAATTTGTGTCTAATTCCATTTTTTCTATAACTTAATAATGTATTTTTCTTCAATTTTGTTAATATAAATTAGTCGTAATAGAATTAACCAGCATAATGTCAATTTCACGTCCGTTCGACTTGTTAAAAGATTTGAATGATTCAAAACACTTGTGGAAGATTGCTATCAGAGTTAATGAAATTTGGTATGTGCAATTATCACCCAAACTTGACATTTGGAAATGATATTGATGGATTATAAGGTAATATTATATATTTTATATAAAAATATATTTGTTTGAGTATTAATTTTATATTTTTAAATGAAGTTAGGGAAACAAAATTCAAGTGTCTATTAAAAATGACGAAGTTCAATGAGTGGAGAGAAAAGTTGGTGGAGAATAACACCTATGTGATGCACAATTTTAATAAGATGCATAATGATCTGCAATTTAAGGCATGTGATCATCTGTACAATACAGAATGCAGTTCACTACGGGTACAACTCTAAATCAGAGACTTTCTTGATATTCCTCAATTTGAATATGATTTTAAGAAATTTAGTGAAAAACTTGCTGGGAACTTTCAACCAGATTTGTTAGTAGGTCACTTTTCTAGTATAAATGTTGTAATATCCATATTTTTTATTTCAACTATATCATTGTAACACTTTTTTTTATATGATTGAATTAGATATCATTGGAGTGGTTGACAAGCTAATTTTCTGATAGACACAAACAAATTTGAAGAAAGTTATAATTGGAATATCAAATAGTACATATATTTAAAAAACCTTTGTGACTAATTGGTGTTGGACAATCTTATTGTTAATTATTTTTAATTATTATTATTTTTAATTTTAATTATTATTATTTTCTTATTTAAGTGTTCATTATAAATTTCACTGATTTATACTATTTTTTATGCAGATATACTCGTGCATTCTCTCAATGACAACCTAACTCTCAAAAACTATTTATTTCATCATTTCATAAACAAAAAAGTAGAATGGTTATAAAAATTCTTTTACTTATTATTTTGCAGGTGAGTTGACGTATTGAAGGCTACATAATAGGACAAGGATTCTCTCTCTCAAAAAATCCTATCCCCATGTCCCTAACCAATAGCTTTTCTCAAAATAATATAAAATATTAATCTTTAATCAACTTATTGATGTTTGATAATCAACTTAAGACTTATATCACTTATATAATCTTTAAAAGAAATCAATAATCTTTCATAGAAGTTGGTTGAAAGTGGAAGCTAGAGTTTATCATCTTTTGAAGTTAGCAATGATTTTACATATTGCCACAACAATCGTAGAAATAGCGTTTTAGGCTATGAAGATTGTAAAAAAAATTTGCTTAATCGAATGGGTAATACATTGATAAATGATTGTCTAGTAACTTATATTGAGCGAAATGTGCTCAACAATATTGACAATAAGTTGACCATTCAATGATTTCAAAATATGAAGTCACATAGACATTAATTATAAAGTGTGTAATTTATTTGATTATCTATATTTAAATTTTGTGATTTGGAGATTAATATTTTCATCTTTTAATATATGATGATATTTTTTATTTTAGTTTTTAACATATGTTGTACACCCTATTCCCAGGTCTTAGATCCACTAGTGCTCAATCATTCCAAGCATTTTCTTCAATTTCAATCATAAATTGGCTTTGAGTGGCTTTATAAAGATATATGCTATTTGATCTTCTGACATGCAATATTCCATCACAATTTATCTCTTATCAAGGTACGAATCTAGTGATGTTCGATGTCGATATGTTTGTTGTGATCAAGAAAGATAAGATTCTTTGTTAAAGTAATCGTTGATTTGTTGCCAGAAAATATATTTGTGGGATGATCTTGTTGATGTTGCAACTCATTCAACATTCTTCGCAATCAAACTACTTGAGTAGCACAATTTGTTGTTACAATGTACTATGCTTCCGTTGTTGTCATAACAGCTACTTTCTGTTTCTTGGAGACCAGGAAAATACACTTGTTCTAAGATGAAAAGCAAAATTCGAAGTGCTTTTGGAAATTTTAGATTATCCTATCCAATCAATGTTTGTTTATCCGATTAACTCTAGCTTGTTAGAACTAAAATAAAAAATGCCTTCATTCATTATGCCTTTAACATAGCTCAAAATTCACTTTGCAACTTGCCAATGTGATTGTCGTGTTAATCCATGAATCTTCTTATGACCCCAACTCCATAAACTATGTTAGGTCTTGCTGTTGTTAAGTACCTAAGACTTCCTATTAACCTTTTAAAGTTAGTTGAGTTGACAAGATCACCACCACTTTCTCTTTCAAGCTTCAATTTTTCTTCCACCGTAGTCAATATTGGTTTGTAAGATTCCATTTTTAGCTTCTACAGAATATTAGCCGGATACTTCTTTTGTGAAATAAAAATTCCTTCATTTGTTTGGTTTACTTTAATGCCTAAAAAAAATAAGACATTAGGCCCATATTTGTCATCTCAAATTGTGTGGACATGTTCTCCTAGAATTTAGCTATCAATTTAGGATTGTTACCAATGAAGATTAGATCATCCATATACAAGCAGACAATAAAATCTCCAGCTTGGTTTGCTTTGACATATAAAGCATTCTAATATGGACTTTTGCAAAATCCATTATTGATGAAGTATGTGTCAATGCGTGTGTACCAAACTCTAGGCGCATGCTTTAATCCATACAGAGCTTTCTTCTACTTATAAACATTATCTTTCTCTCCTTGTTGTAGATAAATCGATGGTTGCCCTACATAAACTTCTTCTTCAAGTACATCATTCAGAAAATCAGACTTGACATCCATTTGATAAATCTTCCATTGATTTTGTGCACCAATGAAAAGAATCATGTATACCATGTCTATTCTAGAAACTCGAGAAAACACTTCAAAATAGTCAATATCGAGTTTTGTTTGTACCCTCTTGCTACTAGTCGTGCTTTGAAGTGATCTACCTCTCCATTTGGATTGTACATTATTTTGTGCATGAAATGACAAATAGTTAAAGGTTGCCTTTATGATTGACCTACATAGTTTTGATGAAGACAAAGATTTAAAAGGAAGCTTGAAGATATGGACATCACAACAAACAACATGCCAAAGACTCGAGGTCAACATCGTAGACTTAAGATTATTTTAATATTCTAGATGTCCTAAGATGATTGCCTAGTTTTAAGTCTAGGTTAGGTAAACCTTAGGTGGAAGTATCACTAGAGTTTAAAATGTAATTCATATATATTGAGGCATTACATCTAAGCATATATGATAAGTAGAATCATGTGTAAGAGTGATGAGTGATTTACCTTGCTGGTACCCATCAAGTGCTATCAGAGCTAGTACGAAAGTGCTAGCTTGATGTTGGAAGAGGACTTCACCACCATGAACTCCCCCCTCAGCAACAAATGTGTCACTTGTTGAAATAATTTTTCTAGTGTGCAAGTTATTTTATTTAATTAGAGTGATGAGTGATGAGCAACTTATTAATTAGTCACTTTATTTATTTACTCCCTTCCGGGTTCCTTTTAACCATACCATAAAGGTCGGTCTCATTTTATTAAGTTAATCATACTATTTCTTATGAAAAGTTGATACCAAAGAATAAAAAGAGCTAAAGAATAAAGTTATCAATTAACCGTACCACTTCTTTCGAAGGGTTGGTATAAAGAATAAAATAATAAAGCAATAAATAAATGTTAGTTGCGGAAAAGTAAATTAAGGAAAGTAAAAGTTAGATACGGAAAATAAATGAAAGGAAATAAATGTTAGCGATTAGATTTATTATTCATCACTCTTTTATTATTCTAAGTAACAATTCATTGATTGGATTACATTTTTTGCATATTATTCATATGTACAACGTTACAAATCATGAATTGGCTTGAACTTATGTTTTTAGGAATTTTTTAATCAACAAATAAAATTATTAAGTCAACACTTTACTATGTTACACTTGCATCTCTTTTCAAGATTCAATTACAGTATAGTATAAGGTTATGTCGAACCACAAGGAATTGCCTAATAGAAATGTACTGATACTTTGTATCTTTTATCAAAAGTAAGAAAATAACACATATAGTTGTTTTGGTGATTTTATCAAATAAGAAACAAGAAAAAGTAAAGAAACTAACTATTTACAAATTCAAGAGGAGAATATAGTTGGAATGGTAGAATAATTTCTTGAACAACATCAATATGAAAATTATACCAGTTATGTATTATCCATTGGTTAATTCCATACACCTTGTCTAAATCTCCCATCTAGTTTCTTAGTATGATAAGGTGACTTTCAAACCTTACGTAATACACTAAATAATAATTAACTTCCACCCGTCGGAGTAGGTTGTCACACCCTACTTCAGGCTCCGTTAACATTATTTAGCCTTGAACATAAGTTGCTTAAAATATATGTTTTGATATGGAAAATGAACTAAGATGTAAGTTATACTTTTTAGTTCACTTGTCAATATTTTAAGAAGAAACATTATTTTGGTTCTTTAAATCAAACTTTAGGTGATCAAGCTAAAACCACATTAAAAACTTCTTAAAGAATCAAAATAACCAAAGAAATAACTATCATAAATAAATAAGATGAAAAGTACAAGAAATTTACACCATAATCCAACTTTTTTGAGCATTAGCCATCCATCCAAAGATTAGATGCTTGTGGTTCCAAATGAGGTTACAAAGTCATGTTTTTGCACCTCATTTTCCAACTCCATTCCCCCTGAATTTCTATGAACTAAATACCTAAAAATAGCCTAAGAACATTCTAAAATGAGAGAGAACAAAAAATGATAAGAAAATTGGTGTGTACAATGTCATAAAAGTGAACAAATGGGTGTGCCTTTTATAGGCAATGGGAGGACCGCCTAGCCTCCTTTCTAGGCCCCCTGGCCTCTATGTCTGACCCATGGCAGCTAGCTGGGACAACCTATTATGGGCAAGTCTACATACATGGTGACACCTCCTACTTGTTTATGTCATGCATGAGGTCATAAACATGGTTGAGAAGCTAGCATTAGATGGTTGCTTGTCTTTTGACATCATTCAGGAAATAACCGTTCTTCTAGGCCAAACAACCATTTTTATGGTGGGTCAGGCGTCTGGCTGACTTGGTCCACGCTCAACTACCTACTTGAGCAACCTGCATGACTTGGTGCATGCTCAACTGCTTGCTTGAGCAGTCTGGCTGACCTAGTGCACGCTCAACTGCCTACTTGAGCAGCCTGAATGACCTGATGCATGCTCAACTGCCTGCTTGTGCAGTCTGGTTGAGTTGGTCTGGTGCTTGGTTGGACAACTTTGTGCTTGGCTGGACAGCTTTGGGATCAGCTTTTCTTTGACTTTAATTTCTTCCAACCAAGACCAAGTTGCTTAGTCATGCTTAAGTTTAAGCATACACCTTACCATGCTTAGTTTTAAGCACACATGTGTCATTTATTTTGGCTTGATTTCTTCAAAGTGAAGTAAACTTTCTTTCTTGAAGCCTAAGCATTCTTTTTTTGGTCTAATTTCCTATGAAACTCAAAGAAAACTTGCACAAGATATGATCAAAAATTATATTATTTAAACACACAAAATTTAGCAAAAAATGTCGAATTAAGATGGTTTTCACGTTTTTGCATAAGATAAGTGTCATGAAAAGTGTATGAAAATTAGGTATTTTTGACACTTATCACTTGATCGCTTTATTCATTGATCCTAGGGATATTCACAATGGGTTCCACTAACCCTTTCGGCGGGGATGACGCATCCATGAACCACCCTTCAATATTCTATGGCGAGGGATACACCTATTGGAAAGTGAGTATGAGAATCTTTATTGAGGCAATGAATATGGATATTTTGGAATCTGTTGTCAATGGTCCTTTTATTCCACTGCATTTGGTGGATGGTGAGCCTAAAGAAAAACCTAAAGGCTTATGGATTTATGAAGAGAAACAAAAAGTTCAACACAACCTTAAGGCTAAGAACATCATAACTTCTTCTTTATCATATGACGAGTTCTTTAGGGTCTCCCAATGCCTTAACGCAAAAGAGATGTGGGACACTATTCAAGTAACCCACGAAGGCACAAACAAAGTTAAGCGTGCAAGACTAAATGCATTAACACACGAATATGAGTAATTTCAAATGTTTCAAAATGATTCGATAAATGATATGCAGGAAAGGTTCACCCATATAGTTAACCATTTGGTTGCTTTAGATAAGAGTTTTGCTAAAGGTGAACTAACTAAGAAAGTATTAAGTTGTCTTGACAGTAACTGGAAGCCCAAGGTCATGGCAATTGTAGAATCGAAAGATCTTGATTCAATGCCTTTAGAAACTCTCTTCAGAAAACTCCAGGAGCATGAAATGGAGTTGGGACGCTTAACCATAAATGAGAAAATAAAAATAAATAAAAATGGAACCTCTCTCAAAGCCACAATATTACAAGAACATGAAGAAAGAGATGACGATGATTCTAATTCTGATCTGGATGACGAAACCTTGACACTCCTTGTTTGAAAATTCGGTAAATTTCTAAAAAATAAAGGACGTTTCAAACAATTTCAGAAGAAAAAGGCGAAAGACTCAAACTGGGACACATGCATTACCAATGCCTGAGCTACCTCAAGAAAGTTAAGAACGACAAGAGCAATCCCCGAGAATTTAGGTCCAAGAAAGCATATATAGTTTAGGATGTTCTGGAGGACGAAACAACATCTAGCACATCCGAGGAGGAGGAGTCTGCCAAGTTCTGTCTAATGGCAAATACTCAAGAAGTCAGCAGCTCAGGTGATCAGGATGACACAAATGAGGTACAATATTCTAACACTTCTTCATGTTCTGAAGAGTCTCGTACATATGATGAACTTTATAGTGTTTTTGTTGAATTACATGAGGAGTTAAAGAAATTGGCTAAAAACTAATGTAGAGAGGAAAAGAGTCACCATGTTGCATGAAAAGAAAATTGTTAAAATGCAAGAAGAATTAAATGAACTTAAACTAGAAAATGAGACTCTAGACCTTATTTACTCTTGTAACTCACGTACTTGCTCAACTAAATTAATTGAGGCTCCTATATGTGAACAATGTGATGTTTTAAATGTTGAAAATTCTGAATTGAAAGAAAAATTAGCTATGTTCACCTATAGTAGTCATAATCTAAACAACTTACCTGCGGTTTCTAGAAATGTAGGTAACCATGTATGCATAAGCTACAAACATAAGAATAATAGAAAACCATATAGGAAACAAGTAGGTCACATGCATAATAGATATAATCATAACATGCATACTTCCTTTTACTGTGGTACATATGATCATTGTTGGATACCAGTGAGGTAAGAATATACCTAGAGGGGGAGTGAATAGGTGTAGTGAATCACTAATCCTGCTTCTCTGATATTTGCGCAGAGTACAAAGCTCGTACAATTAATCGATTATCAACATGGTTAAGTGATTAAAGATAGTTCTGTTAATCGTTTATGGTCAGTACGTTAATCAATTATACTAGTTGTTTACTCTTTGAAAAATAGTTTTCTTGCTTTGAAAACAGTGATGAATCTTGATCTTTATTATCCTAATATTGATTCGTGATTATCAACAGATTAACATCAATTATAAATTAATCACATAATGCAAATGAGCTCAGAAATCAAGTAAACACAGAAACGTAAAGAGATAGGGAAAGAGAAAATGTGCTCGAGGATTTTATCCTGGTTCGTTTGCGGGTCCACTTACAAACTACATGTAGGCCTCCCAGTTGATCTGAGAGATTTTTCTTCACTACCAGAAATGGTATTCAATTACAATCACACTTTCAATGATCCTAGCAGAAACTTCTTTATGAAATCATTGAGCCACCAAGCTCGGATTGACCTCTACCTACGCCTACTTGGATACAACTTGGCCCCAGCTAAAACTACCGCACAATTTGGCCCCAGCTAAAACTACCGCTCGAATCAAGACTCCCTACCTTATGAAGACTACCGAGCTCATCTGCTTTATTTGTAGTCCTAGAAAGAATGTCAGCTCGCCCATCATCGACATTTCAAACTCCCATTTCACAAGGTCATAAAATTCCTTTCAAAGTAAATCATTATTAGCACCAAATATTATATCATCTACATAAATCTGTACTAAAAAGACGTTACTTTCTGATTTTAGTATAAAGAGAGTTGCATCAAACTTTCCCCTTTCAAATCTCTTTTCTAATAGAAAACTACTCAATCTATCATACCAAGCTCTAGGAGCCTGTTTTAGACCATATAACGATGTTTTGAGTTTATAAACATGATTAGGGAATTTATGATTTTTAAAGTTGGACGGTTGATTTACATACACTTCTTCTTGAATATATCCATTCAAGAAAGCACTCTTTACATCTATTTGAAAGAGTTTGAAGTTCATTATCAATGCAAAGGATAGTAACATTCAAATAGCCTCCAACCCCGCAATAGGGGCATAGGTTTCATCATAGTCGATGCCTTCTTCTTGATTATATCCTTTGGCAACTAGACGTCCCTTATTTCATATAATCAAACCAAATTCGTCTAATTTATTTTTAAAGACCCATTTTGTGCCTATTATAGGATGATCTTTAGGTTTAGGGACCAAGTCCCATACATTATTACGCTCAAACTGGTTTAGCTCTTCTTGCATAGCTATTCCCCAGTGTTCATCCTCTATGGCCTCATTTATGGTCTTAGGCTTGACTTGAGACACAAATGACACAAAGTTACAAAAGTTTCACAGAGAGTTTCGGGTTACCACTCCCGTTGAGATATCACTTATGACCTTGTCGAGTGGATGATCTTTCTTTGTCTTCCACACCGTTGACATTTCTTATGATATGCATTTCTTTCCTCATCATCCTGTACCTCCTTTTCGATTTCCATGTTCTTTGTGTATGCATTTTCTAGGGCACCTGAAATATCATCGCACAAAACCTTCCTCTTCTCTTTCGGAGAAGATTCATCAAATTTTACACGGATAGAGTCTTCAACTGCATAGTATATTTATTAAAGACTCGATATGCTTTAATATGAACAAACTCCAAAAATATTCCATCGTCAACTTTCGAATCAAATTTTCCTAGTAATCTTTTACCATTATTCAATATGAAGCATTTACATCCAAAAGCATGCAAGTGTGAAATATTAGGTTTTCAGCCTTTTAGCAATTCATATGGTGTTTTGAAGAGTGTAGGCCTAAGCAGTACTCAATTTATTACATAGCAAGCAATATGCACCGCATCGGCCCCAAAATACTTAGGGACCTTGCTTTCATTTAGCATTATCCTAGCTAGCTCCTCTAATACTCGTTTTTTCCTATAAAAAACTCCATTGTGTTGAGGGGTTCGAGGAGCCGAATACTGATGTAGGATCCCATGTTTTTCACAAACTTTGTCAAATAGGAGGTTTTCAAATTCTCCACCATGATCGCTGCGAATATACACTATCTTATGATCAAAATGGTTTTGAAGCTGTTTGGCCATATTTTTAAAAGACTTAAACGCATCGCTTTTTAGAGTAAGAAACAAAGTCCATGTATATCTAGAGAAATCATCAACAATTACCAACATATAGTAGCTAGCATCAAAGCTCATACTTTGTGATGGTCCAAACAAATCCATATGGAGTAACACCAAAGGCTTTGTTGTGGATATCACATTTTTAGATGAAAATGAACTCTTCACTTGTTTACACTTTTGACAAGTGTCACAATAGTCTTTTGATTTGAAATCAAGCTTTTGTAATCCTACTACTAAATCATGTGATGATAACTTAGCTAGATGCTTTAAATGGACATGTGCAACTCCTCTGTGCCATAGCCAAATGTAACTCTCTTTAGTGATAAAACATTTTGAAAACAGAGTGGTGACATCATCCAAATCAATCATATTCGCTGCTATACGAACTTAACATTGATATTTATCCTGTTTATTTACCCCGTCATGAATGATGCAACAATTTAAGTCGAAAGATACCTTATTTTCTTTGTCACAAAGCTGACTAATGCTTAGTAGGTTGTGCTCTAGTCTTTCGACATATAGCATGTTCTCTATTACGGCTTATGAAGCTTTTCCAATTCTTCCTACGCCTAGTGTCCTTCATCTATTGTTGTCTCCATAAGTGACATAACCTTTACCGTTTAGTGAGAGATCCAAGTACTTTGATATGTCACCCGTCATATGCCTCGAACATCCACTGTCCAAGTACAAGTGCTATCCCTGAGTCTTAAGGCATACATGCAAAACAATTTACTTGCCTTGTTTAGGTACCCAAGTTATATTTGGTCCTTTCTTGTTAGTAATCAAAGAGTCTTGCTCTTTTTGAATCCATACATATTTGCCACTAGGCACTCCATATTTTCTAATGTAGCATGATATAGATGTATGGCCATATTTACTACAATAAAAACAAGTAGGCATGTTATGATTAGACCTACTATGCATGTAAGCTACTTGCCTCCTATAGGGTCTTATGTTTTTCTCTGGTTTATAGCCTAGACCTCCATGATTACCTACATTTTTACATGTAGCAAGTAGTTTGTTCAGGTTATACTACTATATGTGAACTTTGTCAATTTATCCTTTAAATTAGAAATTTCAGCATTTAACACATCACATTGATCACACATAGGAGTCTCAATTAATTTAGTGGCGCAACTACATGAGGCCGAAGAGGAAATAAGATCTAGAGTATCATTTTCTAGTTTTAATTCATTTAATTCTTCTTGCATTTTAGTTATTTTACTTTCATGCAACATGATGACTTGTTTCCTAGCTACATTTACCTTTGCTAGTTTCTTAAGCTCCTCATACAACTCAACCAATACACTATGCAATTCATCGTAAGTAGGAGACTTATCATAACATGAAGAAAAGTCAGAATAATGTACCTCATTCGTGTCATCCAGATCGCTTGTGCTGCCAATTTCTTGAGTGTTTGCCATTAAGCACAATTTGGCGGTCTCCTCTTCATCGGATGTGCTACTTGTTGTCTCGTCCTCCGGTATATCCGATACTATGTAGGCTTTCTTGGATTTAAAGTCTCGGGGATTGCTCTTATCATGTTCAACCTTCTTGAGGTGATTCGGGCATTGGAATTTCATATGGTGTGGTTTGCCACACTCATGGCAAATGAGGTGATCTTTGGGAACTTTGCCTCTTCTGGTTGAATCACTTGCCTATTTCTTTTGAAAGCGCTTAAACCCTCCTTTCTGCTTGAGAAACTTGCCAAAATTTCTAACCAGGAGAGTTAAGGTTTCATCATCTAATTCAAACCCGAAATCTACATCGTCTCTTTCTTCTCGTGGTTGTGACGATGTAGCTTTTAGAGGGATACTCTTTTTCTTTCCGTCTGAATCTTCATGCATTGTTAAGCATCCCAATTCCATTTCTTGCTCTTGGAGTTTGCCAAATAGAGTTTCTAGTGGCATTGTGTCGAAATATTTCGACTCCATAATTGTTGTTACCTTGGGCTGTCATTTTCTATCAAGACAATGCAACACTTTGTTAGTAAGTTCACCTATAGCAAAACTCTTATCTAAAGCAATTAAACGATTAACAATATGAGTGAATCTTTTCTGCATTTCATTAATTGATTCATTTGGAAACACACGAAACAACTCATATTCATGTGTTAACGCATTTAATCTTGCACACTTAACCTTACTTGTGCGTTCATGGGTTACTTGCAAAGTATCCCACATCTCTTTTGCATTTAGGCACTGTGACACCCGAAAGATTTCATCGTATGGTAAGACATAGGTTATTATGTTCTTTGCCTTGAGATTGTGCTGGACTTTACGTCTTTCTTCGTCAATCCATAATCCCTTTCGTTTTTCTTTGGGCTCACCATCCACTAAGTCAAGTGGAGTAAAAGGCCCATTGACAACATAGTCCCATATGTCTATGTCGATTGCCTCAATAAAGATTCACATGTGCACCTTCAGGTATGCGTACCCCTAGGCACTGAAGATTGGAGGGAAGTTAATTGATGCACCATGACCGCTGAAAGGGTTAGTGAAACCCATAATGATTAATCCTTAGGATGAATGAATTTAGTGTCGAAGCTAGCACCTTTGTACTAGCTCCAATACCACTTTTTTTGTACCAGTGAGGTAAGAATACACCTATAGGGGGTGAATAGGTGTAGCGAATGACTAATCCTGCTTTTCCGATATTTGCACATAATATAAAGTTGTTGCAGTTAATCGATTATCAATAGGGTTAATCGACTAAACACAATCCTGTTAATCGATTATGGTCAATCCGTTAATTGATTATACTGGTTGTTTACTCTTTGAAAAATAGTTTTCTTGCTTTGAAAATAATGATGAATCTTAATCTTTACTATCCTAATATGGATTCGTGATTGTCAATAGATTAACACCAATTAATAATTAATCATATAATGCAAATGAACTCAGAAAGCAAGTAAAGATAGAAACGTAAAGAGATAGGGAAAGAGAAAATGTGCTCGAGGATTTTACCTTGGTTTGTTTGCAGGTCCACTTGCAAACTACATCCAGGCCTCCCGGTTGATCTGGGAGATTTTTCTTCACTATCAGAAATGTTATTCAATTACAATCACACTTCCAATGATCTTAGCAGAAACTTCTTTCTTGAAACCTTTGAGCCACCAAGCGTAGTTTGACCTCTATCTACGCCTACTTGGATACTATACTATTCGTGCAATTTGGCCCCAACCGAAACTATCGCTTGAATTAAGACTCCCTCTCTTGTGAAGACTATCGATTCTCAACTTATGATGATACCACACACCACGAGAATTATCCTGTATTTACAGAAATTTGTCGTGTTACTTTGCACACAAGATTGTGCGGATATAGACTCTAAATTCGGCTCTATAACCCTTGACAGAAGATCTCATAAACAACCCTAAGAACTAGATGTAGAAATCATGCAAGGTCTTTCAACTAAATGAAAAATGTTTGGCACAATGAAAAATAACTTTCTCTCTTTTCTCTCTCTTTTTCTCTCTTGAGAATGTATGCAAGAAAAACTTCAAAGAATCAATAAGTTAGCTTAGTAAACTTAAGCACAACGAATCTTGAGTTTTTCTTTCTTTTCTATTCTTTTTCGTTGTTAATTGAAAGTGTAACAAACTTCTTCTTTGAAACTGATTTGTCCTGTTTGAAAATAGCAGATTATGTTCATAACAAACTCAACTGATATTAATCGATTAAATGACAAGTTAATCGATTAATGTGTTTCACGAAAACTGATTTTCAGTTATGGCTTAATCGATTAAAAACTTGATTAATCGATTAATAAACAGAAATCCTAGGAGGTTAGCTTTTGTAACTCCATTTAATCGATTACACCTTTCCTTATTCAATTAATAGATTTCACCAGGACTTAATAGATTATCAAATGAGTTAATTGATTAAAAAAAATTAAAAATGGTTTTTCCTAACTATATGGTAAACACCCTATATGTTGAATGGACATGCAACATGATTTTTGAAATGATTAAATCCTTTATGCACAAAACCATGTATGCTTAATGCAAATGCATGAAACTTACTTATCATATATATGTATGTAGATGTTATACCTCATCCTATATGATTTTCATTTGAGACTTTTTGCGAGACACTTCCATCTTGGGTTTAACTAACCTAAAACTCAATACTAGGCAAGCATCTTAGGACTTTGGAATATAAAAAGCAATCCTAAGTTCTATGACGTTGACCTTGAGTTTTCGGTATGTTGTTTGTTGAGTTGTCCAAGTCTTCAAGTTTCCATATAAGACCTTGTCTTCATCAAAACTTAGTAGGTTGATTATATTGGCATCCTTTGACTATTTTCCATTTCAATCATACATTGATATCATGCTATGTTAGAAAATATGGTGGGCCAAGTGGCAAATATGTATAGGTGCAAAAGGAACTAGAACCCTTGGTTACTAACAAGAAGGGATCAAATATAACTTGGGTACCTAAACAAGCCAATTAAATTGTTTTCAGATATGCCTTCGAACACAAGGACAACACTAGTATTTAGATAGTGGATCTTCGAGGAATATGAAAGGTGGTCAATCAAAGTTCCTTGATCTTTCACTTAAGGGTAAACGCTATGTCACTTACAAAGATAACAATCGAGGAATGATACTAGGTGTCGGAAGGATACTAGGTGTCGGAAGGATTGGCAATGGTTCACAAGCCATTATCAAGAACATGTTATATGTTGAAGGGTTGGAGCACAACCTTCTCAGCATTAGTCAATTATGCCACAAAGGTAATAAGGTATCATCCAACACAAATTGTTGCATCATTTGTGATAGCTTAGATAATAATGTTAAGTTTGTAGGACAATGAATAAACAGTATCTACATGATTGATTTGGATGGTGTCATCACTCTACTTTCTAAATGCTTTCTCTGTAAAGAGAGTGACATTTGCCTATGGCATAGGCGAGTAGCACTTGTCCATTTAAGGCATCTAGCTAAGCTATCATCGCATGATTTAGTTGTAGGACTACAAAAACTAAATTTCAAGACAAAAGACTCTTGTGACACTTGCTATGTAATAAATTGAGTACTTCTTAGGCTTGCACTATTAAAAACTTTGTATGAATTATTATAAGGCCGAAAACCTAATATCTAACACCTGCGTACTTTTGTATGTATATGTTTTATATTGAATAATGTCAAAATACTTTTGGGAAAATTTGATTTGAAAGTTTAAGAGAGAATATTTTTAGGATACTCTGTTCATAGTAAAGCTTATCAAGTTTTTAACAAATATACAATTCACGTTGAAGAGTCTATTCATGTACATTTTGACGAGTCTTCTCCGAAAGAGAAGACAAAGGTCTTTTGTAATGATGTTTCAAGAGCCTTGGAGAATGCATACATGAAGGACATGAAGATCAAAAAGGAGGTTCAGGATGATCAGGAAAGGAGTTCAAATCATCAGGACATGCCAAAGGTGTGAAAGACTAAGAAAGACCATCTTCTTGACAAGGTCATAGGTGGTATTTCAACAGGAGTGGTAACCAGTAAATTTTTGCATAACTTTTGTAATTTTGTAACCTTTGTATCTCAAGTCGAGCCTAAAACCATTGATGAGACCATCGAGTATGAGCACTAGAGAATAGTTACGCAAGAGGAGCTAAACTAGTTTGAGCGTCATAATGTGTGGGTCACGGTCCCTAAACCTAAAGATCATCCTATAATCGACACAAAATGGGTCTTTAGAAATAAAATGAATGAATCTGGATTGATTATAAGAAATAAGGCACGTCTAGTGGCCAAAGGGTCTAATCTAGAGGAAGGCATCGACTAAGATGAAACCTACGCCTATGTTGTGAGGTTGGAGGCTATTAGGATGCTATTAGCTTTTGCATCTATAATGAACTTTAAGCTCTTTCAAATGGATGTGAAGAGTGCCTTCTTGATGGCTATATTCCCGACTTTGAAAGCTTTAAATACCCTAATCATGTCTATAAATTCAAAAAGGCTTTACATGGTCTAAAACAAGCTCCTACATCTTGGTACGATAGATTGAGTAGTTTTCTGTTACATAAAGGGTTTGTGAGGGGAAAAGTTGACACAACACTCGTTATATCAACATCAGAAAATAATAACTTAGTAGTACAGATTTACGTTGATGATATAATATTTGGTGCTACTAACTATTTCCTTTGTAAAGAATTTTCTGATCTAATGAAAGCGAGTTCGAAATGTCAATGATGGGAGAATTGACATTCTTCATAGGACTACAAATATAGCAGATGAGTAACGAGACATTCGTTCACGAAATGAAATATTGCAAGGAACTTCGATGAAAATTCGAGATGGACAAATGGAAAGAAGCGATAATACCTATGTCATCATCCTGCTATCTCGGCGAGGATGAAAGAGGTGAAGCTATAGAGATAGCAAAATATCGAGGCATAATTGGTTCATTGCTTTATCTAACTGCTAGTCGTACCAATATTATGTTTAGTGTATGTATGTGCACGAGATATCAAGCATCTCTTAAGGAATCTCAATTTAGTGTTGTAAAACGTATTATGAAGTATCTAAAAGGAACATCATCTACGAGTTTATGGTACCTTAGGGATGCCTCATTATCCTTGATAGGGTATTCCAACTCTGACTTCATGGGATGTAAGTTGGACCAGAAAAGTACTAGTGGAAATCAAACATGTGTTAGTTTGTCTCCCGCCAAAGTCGAATACATTGTCGCCAGTGTGTCTTGCGCTCAGAAATTATGGATGAAGCAGCAATTATTAGACTTCAATCTAAAGCTTGTGAAAATATCGATAAAGTGTGATTACACAAGTGTCATCAACCTATCAAAGAATCTCATTCTGCATCTATAATTATGCATATTGATATAGGACACTAGTTTTAAAGAGATCATGTGTAAAAAGGTGATTGTATTCTTAAATTTGTTGAAACCTCAAAGCAATTGGCTGATATTTTCATCAAGCCCCTTTCATGGAATAAATTCTTTGTATTACACAGAGAACTTGATATTCTTGATGGAAAATATCTCAACTACTTTGCTTTAGGTTGTTGTATGCCATATTTGATCATTAATATATGCTTTATGTGTGACATGTGTAATAGCAAATTCGATTCCTACTACATCTTTTCCATCTTCCTAGAATCTTCAATTTCACCAAAATCCAAAACCCTAACCTTTTCCCATTTTAGAAACCCTAATATCAAATTCAGAATATCGATTATTCAATCAATTAGTCAATTTGTTACCTAAAAATTATGAGTGAACCGCTTCCAAGAAGGGTGAAGGCCACTGCTAAGCGTCCACGAGGTGTGGACATTGGTTCCTCTTCTGCTCAAGGTGGAAGAAAGAACCTTGGTGACCCCTACTACTCTCCAATCCTTCAATAAGCTAGACTAGCCCTATTTCAAGGAAGTAAACAGACCTATATTCGCTATGCGGATATTGCTTTGATAGTGGAACAAGGATTCGAGTTCCCGCATGGATTAGAAGCACAAGGTTCAAATCAATTTATGGAATTGAAAGGTAAAATCTATCCATCACTCATAAGGGAATTCTATAGTAATTTTCGGTATAAGGATGGGGTATATGCTTCAATGGTTATGGGACAAATGATTAATTTGGATGAGGAATTATTTTTGGATGTTGGAGGATTATCCAGCGATAGATATATGTTAGGAGACTATAACCATGAGTTATGGGACTCATTCGATGCTATTGAGATTTATAAATCATGTTTAAGAGTATCTCATTTATATGTACAAGGTGAATTGACCAAGGTTGGGCATTGTCTGTTGAAAATCGACTATTGCACTACTTAATTGCATACATTTTGGTTCAACGAAACACAAACCATGCTCAACCAACCATCAATGATCTCAAGCTGATATTTTATATACGAGAAGGAATTGCGGTTAATTGGCCTGCTGAAAATTTGAAGGTCATGAATGATATCACTTCATCTTCATCTAGGTTGCTTGCTTATGGGATTTTCATCTCCTGTGTTGTTGATTATCTAGAAATCGACACATCAGATGGGACGTCATGGTTACTGATTCTCGAGAGCACCTAGTAGGTGACAATCTCATTCACAAAATGAGCATTTACAAGTTTGGTAATGTATGGATGTATCAAGAGGATCACAAGGTCAATGTGAACGAAGACTCATCTGATGAAGAAATTACTACAAATCCTAGTGAGCCAAACCCTGAACAACCACAGGTCGAGGCTACCACTATACCTCAGGAACCATCATTTGGGCTAGCACACTTGAATGCCATAGAACAACACCTAAATGCATGTATTGATGTCCATTTTTCAGTCTTTGAGTGACTCAATGTCGGCTGAGTTCCAAAAGCAGCAGGGGAGGTTAACCATGAATCTTGATCGCATTATCTTCATTGTACGTGCCATACATGGATATTCATCACTACCACCACCACCTTAGGATTAGCCTAGATAGGGTTGTCTAGACTCTAGGGTGTGTGCGTCTTTTGAGAATGTAGTTTGTTGATTTGGTTGTAAAATGTTTGAACCTATTATGTACTTCATGCACTTCTTCGTTATTTTCTCGTAATTTTGTTGTTTAATTTGGTTATGTAAGAACTATTGCTTGCTCTTTTATTATATCGAACTTGTGTACTTTCTATTTGAGTAGTTAATATATGCTCTATTTGCAATACAATATATACCATTAATCATGCTATGCTCACTTCTATACTTATACAAATATGGATATATCTTGCAATGTGCTTCTGCCATAATCTTTTTATATTCAGTTTAATTAATTAACCCCTGCTAATAATCGATTAAATGCAGCAACTGTGAATTGGTATAATTCTTTTTGAAACTACTTAATCGAATATCCTTGACTACTTAGTCGATTAAGACCAGTAAACAATGTGAACGCTTTCCTTACTTTTGGTTGTTATTATCATATAATATCATTGCTTTTTTATCTTACCAAAAGTGGGAGAAAGTGTTGTTTGAGTTTTGTAGGTTGTATTGAGCTTCCACATCTAATTTTGGAGTGTTATCCTATATCACCTCCTACGTTGATTGAGGGGGAGAACAAAGTGAGGAGGAGCAGCACATTCTGATTCAACCATTGCAAAAACTTGCTGTCCATCATCAAGCTAGTCAAACAAATGATTGTTTAGAGTTTGTCATCATAAAAAAAGGGAGATTGAAATGGAAAATAGTCAAAGGTTGCCATTATGATTGACCTACATAGTTTTGATGAAGACAAGGATTTAAAGAAAGAATGTAGATATGGATATCACAACAAATAACATGCCAAACACTCAAGGTAAACATCGTAGACATAGGATTCTTTTAATATTCTAGAAGTCCTAAGATGATTGCCTAGTTTTGAGTATAGGTTAGATAAACCTTAGGTGGAAGTCTCACAAGAGTTTAAAATGAAATTCATATAGATTGAGACATTACATCTAAGCATATACGATAAGTAGAATCATACATAAGCATACATGGCTTTTGTGTATAAAAGTTGTATCTATTTCAAAATCATGTATTGCGTGTTCATTCATCATATAGAGAGTTTACCATGCATTAATGAAAATCTATTTTCAGAATCATTAATCGATTATAATGATTGATAATCGATTATGTCATGTGAAAATCTGTTAATCAATTAAGGATTGATGTAATCGATTACAAGCAGTTAAAGTGGCTAACTTCATATGATTTATTGCTTATTAATCGATTAAAGAAATTAATAATCAATTAAGTCTTAATAGAAAAAAAGTTTTGCAAAAGCACGTTAATCAATTAAGATAGTAGATAATCGATTAATATCAGGTAAAATCAGTTTCATATAAAAGCTATATTTTTAACCAATGTGCATAATGATTAAGATTCATAATTTTCATTGAGGGAAAGAAAACCAAGATTCTCAGTATAGAAATTACATATCATCTTGCTTATTCTTTGAGTGAAAGAGAGTGAAATCTTGCATTGTTTTCTTGAGAGAAAAAAGAGAAGAAGAGAGAAAAACGTTTCTAGAGTGCTTTAGTTTTCATTCATTGAAAAATCACTGCATTACATCACATTTAGTTTTAGGCTTCTTATTAGAGTTCTGTAGAAAATTTTAGAGATCAACACTTCAAAGTTTATAACCGCACATTAAGTGTGCATCAACAACTCGACAAACATTAGGGAAAACAAGGATTGGTTCTCTTGGTGTGTTAGTATCATCGTGAAAAGAGAATTTGTGTCTTCGCGAGGGCGGGAAGTGTTGGATATAGCGGAACTTCGGCTGGGGCCAGAATCACGAATGGTGTAGTATCTGAGTAGGCGAGTTATGTGGTCAAACCTAGCAAGTAGGCTCATCGGATTCAAGAAAGAAGTTCTTGCTAGGTGTATTGGAAGTGTGATTGTATTAAATGATTATTATCCAATAGTAAAGAAAAATCTCCCAAGATTAGAAAGGAAAGCCTCGATGTAGTTTGCAAGTGGACTAGCAAACGAACCAAGATAAAAATCCTTGAGAATTCTTATTTCCCAATCTCTTTTACATTTCAGTCTTTATTGATTTCATAATTGTTTGATTTCTGTAATTTGTGCTTATTGTCAATAATCTGTGTTAAATTGAGAATCAAATTAGGCCAATAAAGATTGTTAATTAACATTGTTTGTTTTGCAAGAAATTTGGTTTTCAAGAAAAACAAGATACTATATAATTGATTAATGTTGTTAATAATCGATTAACTCGAGCAGTGAATAATGGATTAACAAGGTTAATAATTGATTAACAATAGTTACTTTCTATTTTGTGAATTTGTGGAAAAGCAGGACTAATGATCCGCTACACCTATTCACTCCCCTCTAGGTGTGATTTTTCGTGCTGGTACCCAATAATGCACTCACTTAACACCAATTGCCTTCTTTCCATTTGGAAGTGTTGTTAACTCCCATGTATCGTTCTTCACAATGGCATGAGTTTGATTTACTGCTCCCTCGTACGTCACATGATCACATTCAACAAAAAGGCTTAATAAGTAACTTCTTCCTTCTAGTTATCATGATTTATGCCAACTTCATAATTTTGCAAGTGAGAAGGTGGATGTCGTTTCCTTTTGTGGATATCTATGAGTTGGTGAGTCTGACGTTGCTTCATTTGGTCGTAAATTAGCTTTATTATCTACTTCACTTATTGTATTGGTACAAGCAACAACACCTTCTTCTTTTTTCCTGACTAGTCCCACACTCCATTTTCATCAAACGTAACATCCTTGTGATGATCATCTATTAAGTATTTGGATTGATAACTTGTAGGATTTGTTTTCTTCATTGTACCCCTACGAAGATGCATTTTTCTACATTGTCATCAAATTTCTTCCTCAATTGGACAGGAACATATGCATAAGCAACACAACCAAAAACTTTTAAGTGACCGAGCTTTGGCTTTTTCCCACTCCAAGCTTCTTCTTGGGTTTTATCACAAACCTTTTTCATAGACATATGTAATAGGTATATTGTACAAGCAACTGCTTTAACCCAAAATCTTTTTGTTATTTTCTTGTTATCGAGCATGCTTCTCACCATATCCATAGGAATTATGTTATTCCTTTCTATCACTCCATTCTATTTAGGAGTGTATCTAGCAGTCATTTGATTCTTAACTCCCTGCTTTCTCAAGAAATTATCACAAATAATATACTATATTCCCCTATCCACTCTTAAGGTTTCCAAAGTATAGTGACTTCGCCTTTCAACCTACGCCATAAATGTTTTAAGTGTATCACAAATATAAGATTTATTTTTCAGAATATAAACCCATGTCTTTCTGCTAAAGTCATCAATGAAAGTAATAAAATATATGTTACCTCTATTGGATGGAACTTCCACATAGTATAAATCAGAGTGCACCAGTTCAAGTGGTTTAGAAACTCTTCAGGCACATCTTTTAGGAAAAGGATCTTAATGCTTCTTTCATACTACACAAGCTTCACATAGTTGATCAGGAGCAGTGATAGCAGACAAGCCAATAAACCATTTTTTATTTGCAAGGAACTTGATACTATTAAAATTGAAATGTCACATCTGCATGTGCCAAAGCTAGTTGTCAGCAACAACTATTGCTTTGTAACACAAATTAACATTATACTTGATATTCATTGGAAATAGACAATTCCTTGATATATGTCTTTGCTATTAGGATCATCTCAACATCATTTATAGTGAAATCTCACTTGCTAAATTTTAGATCATAGCCTTTCTCAACAAGTTTCTCCATGCTTAAAATATTTTGACATATACCAGATGCATAGAATACATCAGAAATATAATTCAAAGGTCCATCCTTTAATCTAATGGTGATTTTCCTTTTTCCCAAAATTTCAAGTTTTGAACTATCACCAAGTTGAACTGTGGTGTGAAGTTTTTTTTATCCAAGTAGGAAAATATTTTTTTACTCCTACTTAAATGATTGCTACAACCTATATGTAGTAACCACTAGTTCCCATTTTTATCAGCAGCTACAATATGGCATGTTGTAATCACCATCCTTCTTTCATCTTTTGTTTCTACTGTTGTACAATGACTCATATATCTAGATAACAATAATACAAGTTATAAGTTTGGGCTGATGTAAAGGGGTTATGGTAGAGGGCTATATATTTATGTTATGTAAACCTAATGTAACAAGGAGAAGAATAGTCAAACACTAATCCTAATTCTCTAATAATATATAGTGGTAGCCGCTCAATGCTCTTGGGGACGTAGGCACAATTGGTCGAACCTCGTTACCAAATCTCTTGTGTTATTCTCTTGTCTTTGTACTCCTTACTCTTTGATTGTTCGCTTGTTCCTAACAATTGGTATCAGAGCACTCTTAACTCAGGTTCCAAATTTGGGGCTGGGAAGTTCGATGGAACTAGTAATTTCGGATTGTGGCAAAGGATGGTTAAAGATGTGTGGGCTCAATAAGGTCTATCAAAGGCGCTGTGTGAGAATAAACCAGATGGTTTGGATCAACTGGATTGGGAAGAGTTGAAGGAGAAGGCTGCAGGAACCATATGACTCTATCTATCAGATGAGGTGATGTATTATGTTATGGATTTGACGTCACCAATAGAAGTATGGGAGACATTCGAGAAGCGGTTTACGTCCAAGTCTCTAACAAATAAGTTGTATTTGAAACAGAGACTCTATGGCCTGAAGATGTAGGAAGGTGTCGATTTGCAACAACATCTCAACAATTTTAATCAAGTGATCAATGACTTGCAGAAACTTGATGTAAAGATCGATGATGAGGACAAAGCAATAATATTAATGTGTTCTTTGCCAACTTCCTATGAACACTTGGTGACAACATTAACATATGAGAAAGACTCAATCAAACTGGATGAGGTCACATCTGCACTTCTGTCCCATACTAAAAGAAGACAGAATGTAGGGGAATGGTCTCAGGGTGATGGTCTGTATACGAAAGGGAGCCAACCGTGTGGGAGGAGACAAGATAGAGGAGGTCATGCCAAAGGTAGAGGTAGAGAACCAGAATGATATGGATTACAAAACTCACAGTTTCATAAATTCTGTGAGGAACATGGCATTCAGAGGTACTTTTCAGTGAAGAAGACTCATCAACGGAATGGTGTTGTAGAGAGGATGAATCAAACTCTTATAGAGAGGGCTAGATGTATGAGACTGAATGTTGGACTTTCCAAAGGATTTTGGGTAGAGGCACTTAGTATGGCATGCTATGTCATCAATAGATCACCATGGGCTTCATTGGATGGTAAAGTTGCAGAAGAAGCATAGACAGGTAACCCAGTCAATTATAATATGTTACGCATATTTGGTTGTCCTGCTGACGTACACGTACCCAGTGATGAACGATCTAAACTTGATCCTAAGTAAAAGAGGTGTATCTTCATTGGATATACCAAAGGTGTGAAGGGGTTCAAGTTCTGGGATCCAGTTTCCAGAAAGGTGGTGATGAGTAGAGATGCAGTGTTTGATGAAGATTTCATGATGAAATGATCAGTTTTGACAGAGTTGCCTATGCCAAATGGAGAGACTTTGGGATCAAATATGATTCCAGTGAGCAATTAAATGGTTCAAGTGAATAAAGGCAAGGAATAATGCATTATTTGAAGTCAAGAACATGATGATTCTCAGGCAGAGATTTCAGGTGCGTAGGAGTATCTACTTGCTAGAGACAGAAATAAGCGTCATATCAAACCTCCATAAAGATATGGCTTTGAGGATATGGCTTTAGTTGCTCTCCATATCAGTTCAAGAGATCCATGTAGCTTTCAAGAGGCTATAAACATCCAGGAGAAAGAACAATGGATGGGTGCCATTGCAAAGCTATGTTGAAAAGATCTAAGAGAGATTTGATATGAGCAATGCTAAAGTAGTGAACACTCCATTGGAAAATCACTTCAAGCTTTCCCTAGATCAGTGTCCAAAGACAGTTGAAGAGAAGAAATACATGTCACAGATCCCATATGTCAGTGTAGTGGGTTGCTTGATGTATGCTATGGTTTATACTAGATCGGACTTGGCACAAGCAATTAGTCAAGTATGCAAGTACATGTCGAAACCAGGGAAGCAACATTGGGAAGCAGCCATATGGATTTTCAGATATTTGAAGCGGACTACAGGTCTTGGTATCATGTTTGGCAGTCAACAGAGTATGCCTTCAGTTATTGGTTATGTTGATTCGGACTATGTAGGAGACTTGGATGATAGAAGGTCCACAACAGGGTTTGTCTTCACCCTTGCAGGTGGACCAATTATGTGGAGGTCATTTGTTCAGTCTGTTGTTGTTATGTCCACAACTGAAGCAGAGTATATGACAGCTGGTGAAGCTTCTAAGGAAACCTTATGGCTTATGAGGCTGGTAAATGAGTTAGGCATTGAGCAAGATGGAGTTTCGCTGCATTGTGACAATCAAAGTGCTATCTTCTTGGGAAAGAACCAGGTGTATCATGCTAGGACCAAACATATTGATGTGAGATTTCACAAGATCATAGAGTTGGTAGCTTGTGGGCAGATACTATTGCAGAAGGTTCACACTTCAGAAAATGTCCCACTCCAAGCTTCTTCTTGGGTTTTATCACAAACCTTTTTCATAGACATATGTAATAGGTATATTGTACAAGCAACTGCTTTAACCCAAAATCTTTTTGTTATTTTCTTGTTATCGAGCATGCTTCTCACCATATCCATAGGAATTATGTTATTCCTTTCTATCACTCCATTCTATTTAGGAGTGTATCTAGCAGTCATTTGATTCTTAACTCCCTGCTTTCTCAAGAAATTATCACAAATAATATACTATATTCCCCTATCCACTCTTAAGGTTTCCAAAGTATAGTGACTTCGCCTTTCAACCTACGCCATAAATGTTTTAAGTGTATCACAAATATAAGATTTATTTTTCAGAATATAAACCCATGTCTTTCTGCTAAAGTCATCAATGAAAGTAATAAAATATATGTTACCTCTATTGGATGGAACTTCCACATAGTATAAATCAGAGTGCACCAGTTCAAGTGGTTTAGAAACTCTTCAGGCACATCTTTTAGGAAAAGGATCTTAATGCTTCTTTCATACTACACAAGCTTCACATAGTTGATCAGGAGCAGTGATAGCAGACAAGCCAATAAACCATTTTTTATTTGCAAGGAACTTGATACTATTAAAATTGAAATGTCACATCTGCATGTGCCAAAGCTAGTTGTCAGCAACAACTATTGCTTTGTAACACAAATTAACATTATACTTGATATTCATTGGAAATAGACAATTCCTTGATATATGTCTTTGCTATTAGGATCATCTCAACATCATTTATAGTGAAATCTCACTTGCTAAATTTTAGATCATAGCCTTTCTCAACAAGTTTCTCCATGCTTAAAATATTTTGACATATACCAGATGCATAGAATACATCAGAAATATAATTCAAAGGTCCATCCTTTAATCTAATGGTGATTTTCCTTTTTCCCAAAATTTCAAGTTTTGAACTATCACCAAGTTGAACTGTGGTGTGAAGTTTTTTTTATCCAAGTAGGAAAATATTTTTTTACTCCTACTTAAATGATTGCTACAACCTATATGTAGTAACCACTAGTTCCCATTTTTATCAGCAGCTACAATATGGCATGTTGTAATCACCATCCTTCTTTCATCTTTTGTTTCTACTGTTGTACAATGACTCATATATCTAGATAACAATAATACAAGTTATAAGTTTGGGCTGATGTAAAGGGGTTATGGTAGAGGGCTATATATTTATGTTATGTAAACCTAATGTAACAAGGAGAAGAATAGTCAAACACTAATCCTAATTCTCTAATAATATATAGTGGTAGCCGCTCAATGCTCTTGGGGACGTAGGCACAATTGGTCGAACCTCGTTACCAAATCTCTTGTGTTATTCTCTTGTCTTTGTACTCCTTACTCTTTGATTGTTCGCTTGTTCCTAACAATTGGTATCAGAGCACTCTTAACTCAGGTTCCAAATTTGGGGCTGGGAAGTTCGATGGAACTAGTAATTTCGGATTGTGGCAAAGGATGGTTAAAGATGTGTGGGCTCAATAAGGTCTATCAAAGGCGCTGTGTGAGAATAAACCAGATGGTTTGGATCAACTGGATTGGGAAGAGTTGAAGGAGAAGGCTGCAGGAACCATATGACTCTATCTATCAGATGAGGTGATGTATTATGTTATGGATTTGACGTCACCAATAGAAGTATGGGAGACATTCGAGAAGCGGTTTACGTCCAAGTCTCTAACAAATAAGTTGTATTTGAAACAGAGACTCTATGGCCTGAAGATGTAGGAAGGTGTCGATTTGCAACAACATCTCAACAATTTTAATCAAGTGATCAATGACTTGCAGAAACTTGATGTAAAGATCGATGATGAGGACAAAGCAATAATATTAATGTGTTCTTTGCCAACTTCCTATGAACACTTGGTGACAACATTAACATATGAGAAAGACTCAATCAAACTGGATGAGGTCACATCTGCACTTCTGTCCCATACTAAAAGAAGACAGAATGTAGGGGAATGGTCTCAGGGTGATGGTCTGTATACGAAAGGGAGCCAACCGTGTGGGAGGAGACAAGATAGAGGAGGTCATGCCAAAGGTAGAGGTAGAGAACCAGAATGATATGGATTACAAAACTCACAGTTTCATAAATTCTGTGAGGAACATGGCATTCAGAGGTACTTTTCAGTGAAGAAGACTCATCAACGGAATGGTGTTGTAGAGAGGATGAATCAAACTCTTATAGAGAGGGCTAGATGTATGAGACTGAATGTTGGACTTTCCAAAGGATTTTGGGTAGAGGCACTTAGTATGGCATGCTATGTCATCAATAGATCACCATGGGCTTCATTGGATGGTAAAGTTGCAGAAGAAGCATAGACAGGTAACCCAGTCAATTATAATATGTTACGCATATTTGGTTGTCCTGCTGACGTACACGTACCCAGTGATGAACGATCTAAACTTGATCCTAAGTAAAAGAGGTGTATCTTCATTGGATATACCAAAGGTGTGAAGGGGTTCAAGTTCTGGGATCCAGTTTCCAGAAAGGTGGTGATGAGTAGAGATGCAGTGTTTGATGAAGATTTCATGATGAAATGATCAGTTTTGACAGAGTTGCCTATGCCAAATGGAGAGACTTTGGGATCAAATATGATTCCAGTGAGCAATTAAATGGTTCAAGTGAATAAAGGCAAGGAATAATGCATTATTTGAAGTCAAGAACATGATGATTCTCAGGCAGAGATTTCAGGTGCGTAGGAGTATCTACTTGCTAGAGACAGAAATAAGCGTCATATCAAACCTCCATAAAGATATGGCTTTGAGGATATGGCTTTAGTTGCTCTCCATATCAGTTCAAGAGATCCATGTAGCTTTCAAGAGGCTATAAACATCCAGGAGAAAGAACAATGGATGGGTGCCATTGCAAAGCTATGTTGAAAAGATCTAAGAGAGATTTGATATGAGCAATGCTAAAGTAGTGAACACTCCATTGGAAAATCACTTCAAGCTTTCCCTAGATCAGTGTCCAAAGACAGTTGAAGAGAAGAAATACATGTCACAGATCCCATATGTCAGTGTAGTGGGTTGCTTGATGTATGCTATGGTTTATACTAGATCGGACTTGGCACAAGCAATTAGTCAAGTATGCAAGTACATGTCGAAACCAGGGAAGCAACATTGGGAAGCAGCCATATGGATTTTCAGATATTTGAAGCGGACTACAGGTCTTGGTATCATGTTTGGCAGTCAACAGAGTATGCCTTCAGTTATTGGTTATGTTGATTCGGACTATGTAGGAGACTTGGATGATAGAAGGTCCACAACAGGGTTTGTCTTCACCCTTGCAGGTGGACCAATTATGTGGAGGTCATTTGTTCAGTCTGTTGTTGTTATGTCCACAACTGAAGCAGAGTATATGACAGCTGGTGAAGCTTCTAAGGAAACCTTATGGCTTATGAGGCTGGTAAATGAGTTAGGCATTGAGCAAGATGGAGTTTCGCTGCATTGTGACAATCAAAGTGCTATCTTCTTGGGAAAGAACCAGGTGTATCATGCTAGGACCAAACATATTGATGTGAGATTTGACAAAATAAGAGAGTTGGTAGCTTGTGGGCAGATATTATTGCAGAAGGTCCACACTTCAGAAAATACAGCTGATATGCGAACCAAACTGGTTACCGTGGACAAGTTCAAGCATTGCATGAGCTTGCTGAACATTCACTGATGGTGGAAGACGGAGATTGGTAATATTCACAAAGGTGAAGATTGTTGTGCAATGACTCATATCTCTAGATAACAACAATACAAGTTATGGGTTTGGGCTGATGTAAAGGGGTTGGGGGTAGAGGGCTATATACTTATGTTATGTAAACCTAATGTAACAAGGAGAAGAATAGTCAAACACTAATCCTAATTCTCTAATAATATATAGTGGTAGTCGCTCAACGCTTCCGGGGATATAGGCACAATTGGCTGAACCTCGTTACCAAATCTATTGTGTTATTCTCTTGTCTCTGTACTCTTTACTATTTGATTGTTCGCTTGTTCCAACATCTCCAATTTGGGATGACTATTTCTAATATTTAATGCTTTAGTACAAAATTTATGACTATAATTACCATACTTTTTATAATTATGGCATTGGATATGCTATTTTGTTCTTACTTTTGGCTTTTGTTATACTGAATATTATATTTATTTGAAAGGAGTCATTACCTCATATGTCTTGGCTTGAGTTAGATTGAGGATTCATCCCTCTCTCTTTGAAATTTTGACCTTTTTGAAAGTGAATCACCTTTCTTTGCATAGACCTATCATTTTTCACATTTGTTTGAGCTTTTAAAGCTAGTTCAAATGTGCCACTTGATCTCTCGTTCATCCTCATCTCCCATTTTTCTCCTTTATGTCATTACCGTTGGATTTCACTTCGTTAATGAACTTTCCAATTTGTGAAAAATAATCACAAATTCTTTCATCTCTTCCTTGTTCCATCACCTCGAACTAGCATTTTAAGACTTGTAAGCTCGTCCATTTGACTAGGTCGACACCTTCATATGTTTTGAGAAAAATTTCCAAAGCCTCTTTCGTTGTTTTGGCGGGAAAAGTTTTTCAAAAACAGACAGTTCCAGAGATTGGCAGTTCATAAATAAACTTTTTCATTGAGCATGTGATATTTCTCAACTTGTTGTTCACCAATTTTTCCTTTATCTCCTTCAGTTGGTTCAGCAAAACCTTTCTTATTCAATTGGTTAAACACAACTCCATCAACCATTTCCATATGGAAAAATTAGATCATCCATCAAATTTGAAGATAGTTATTTGAACTTGACTTGCTCCTATGCTGGAACTTGTTGCTATTTCTGAAACAACTAGCTCTCATAATAGATGTTGGCAATAAAAAATGAAATTGCTTTGTAGAAAAAGATACTATGGGAAAAAAATATAACTCATACAAATATTTGCGTTCAAGGAATAATAATACACTCAAACACTTTCATAATTATTGGTAGCTAAATTACACACACTCAAACTAACACTAGAACTCTCTCAAAGCCTCACTAAGCTCGTTGGAGCTTACTCGATTTTTTCCTTGATTCTCTTTTTTACTCACTTTCATGCAAATACAAGCTATATAGTATGTCTTATTTATAATAAGATAAGTTGGTTAAAATTTGTGACTAGTGGATAACTATCAATCTTATCAATTTGTAGTGATAAGACACAGCTTTTAGTCTTCTAATTGCCCATTTCAAGTTCACCGTTTTTTACTTTCAAAAAATTTAACAACTAAGCTTTTAATCACAAGATAATTCTGGAACCTTCATGCAGTTAATGTTGGATAAGTTTAACCTCTACCAGAAGACCACCTATTTGTCCTATGATGCTCTACACCAATGTATAAAGATTCTATTCTTTTAATGAGTACAATTAGTGAGCTTAAGACGTATGCTCAAGCCATTCAATTTGAGTGGTGGCAATAGGCCATTAATAATGAACTAAAAACCCTCTCTCTCAACACACAAGTTATAATTGATCTTCCTTCTGATAAATCTCTGATAGGATGCAAGTTGGCTTTGAGTTAAATAAAAGTTACAAAGCACACTTGGCTGCCAAAGGTTATAAGTTACAAAGTTACAAAGCACACTTGGATGCCAAAGGTTATAATCGTATAAAAAGAGTGGATTATATGGACACTTTATCACTTGTTGCCATGATGGTCACAATAAGATTCTTATTAGCTCTGGCCTCTATTCATTGTTGGATGGTTAAGCATTTTGAATGTGAATAATGCTTTTCTTGATGGTGATTTAGTTGAAGATGCTTATATGAGGTTCCATCCTAGTCTAACAACATATCATTCTAGACAAGTGTGTTAGTTGTTAGAGTTCTTATATGGGCTCAAGCAAGCTAATAGATAATGGTTTGCCAAACTGTCCACGTTCTCATTCATTTTGTTTATCATCACTCTAAGAAGATGAGTATTTGTTTATCAAACATTCTTATGATTCCATTAATACCACTCTTGTATATGTGGATGACATCATACTCACTAACACTGAATTTTTTGAAATGGACTATATTAAAGATATTTTGGACAATAATTTTCACATTAAAGTCTTGGGAGATCTAAAGTTCTTTATGAGATCACAAATAGCTAAAAGTTCCCCTAGTAATACTCTAAACCAGTGGAAATATACCTTGAAATTATTGAACGAGTCTCTTAACCTGCAAACCTACTTCAACTCCTGTTGACAAAATTATGCATTTGCACCATGATAGTTGTCATTTATACTATAATGTTTGACCTTATCGATAACTGGTTGGGAGGTTCATGTATCTTACTGCAAGGAGGCCTGATATTACTTTTGTTGTCCACAAGTTGACACAATTCATGGCTGAGCCTACCTGTAGATATTACCTAGCAGCTTTGTGTGTTCTTTATGTCAAGGGGCAACCATCTTTGGGTTTCCCCCTATTAATTCTGAACTCCATCTCAAAGAATATAGTGATAGTGATTGGGCATAATGTCTAGATACCCATCGATTTGTCATAGGGTGCATTAATTTTATGTTCTTCCCTAATCCCTTGGAAGTCCAACTAACAAATTTTTTATCTTGCACCTCGTGTGAAGAATGCTCTTCTTCTACTACTTGTGAGGTTCAACGGCTTACCTATTTTCTCCAACATCTTGGCATTTCATAAAATTATCCAACTTTGCTCTATTGTCATAATCTTTATGCTATTAATATTGCGAACAATGTTCTTTTTCAAAAGTAGACCAAACACATTGAATTAGATTATCACATTGTGTGTGAACATGTTATAGTTTGAACACAGCAAACTATTATTACCAGAATCTTTAATTCAATTAGTTGATTTGCTTACAAAGGCTCTTAGACACAAAGCTTGTATGGCAATGACTTCATTTGGACCTTTCAATCTATGTGTCCAAGCTTACAGGGAGGAGTTAAGCAAGTCATTTAGGCTTTGTTTGGGAGTTAGGAGGGGAAGGGAAGGAGAGGAATGAGAGGGAAAGGAGGGGGTAGGAAGGGAAAGAGAAAGGAAGGCAAATTCAAGTAAACTTCTCCCTTGTTTGGAAGTATGGAATTTAGATAGGAGGTGGATGAAGGGTTAATGTAATATAAAAATATTATTTTATCCTCCATTTAAAAAATTAATAGTATATTATGTATTATATAATGTATAACAAAAATGGCATAAATGTAATTAGAAAATATTAGTAAGGATAATTATGTATATAACCTTATATTTCCCTCCCAAAAAACATCAATATGGGGGATCACCAAAAAGTGGTAAAATGAGGGATTTCGATGATTTTAAAAATTCTCCAAAACCCTCCCATTCTCTAACTAAACTCGCAAATAAAAGAATTCTCTTCTAAGCCCTCTCCTTCCTTCTCTTCCCCTTCAAAATAGGTCTCCCAAACAAAGCCTTAAACAATTGGTACAACCACCCTCACTTAAGCCTATGAGAGTCATATTGATAATGGTAGTTAGAGTAAGAACAAAAATTTCCTCCCACTCTTTCTTTTATGAGAAAAATATGTATACACTAACAATGTATGATTTTTATACACTATTAATTCATCATCTACAATTCTTAGTTAATCATCATTGACTTTTTAAAAAAAGTAATCCAAATGAACGATGTATAATATACTAACTGTATAAATATTTACGTTGACAATACATATACATTATATTCTTCTTTTGTTAGGTTTATTGTATATATGCATGCAAACAATTGAGTTTTTAATAGAATGATCATAATCTCATTACTAGAAAGTTTTTCATTTATTCCCTATTCCTTTTCTCTCTTCTCCCTTAACTCTCACATTTCCATAACCATTTTCATCGTTAAGTTGCTTTTCTTAAAAGAGAGAAAGGGATCCATGCAATTAGCCAAAAAACACTTGGGATCAACGACACTTCCATAGAATTTAATAAAGGGGAGGGATCAAGTTACTACATGAGTAACTTTGAACAATTACAACAAATCTCCACCATTCATCCTATTACAATTTAAAGGTTTAGGTTTGAAACTCAAATACTAATCAATCAAGACATTGTATTGTGTGCGTGACAAGAACTTGTGATTTCTCATTACAGATCCTTTACCGCACCACACCATAAGTCCTTCTAATTTTGCAATTTATCGCCCAACCTTCTATTAAACATGAGACCATGGCAGCTCCTCATAGTAGCTCTAAAGCTCCAACGCCAAACATGGCCCCGTTGAAACCAAATGTCAACCTCTACCAACAATTGTTGTTGGCTCCATCCTCCATGATAACCACGAAAATACAAACAAACTCAGCCACCATGAACACTTTGCTCCTCATTGATAAGTGCCAAAAATACCTAATTTTCATACATTTTTCATGGAACTTATCCTATGTAATTCATGCAAAACCAACTTAATTCAACATTTTTTAGATAAAATGTCACACTTTGATTGTATATTTTGTCCACCTCTTTTCCAAATCTTTGTGTGAAGTTTTTTCGGAAAAATCAAAGAGAAGAAAATAATCAGAAAAATAGTCAAGCAAGGAGGTGTCCACATAAGCCACTTTTGATGCACACATGGCAAACTAAGTGCTTGGTCACAAGCATGAACCAAAAACATGAAGCTGCTCACTAAGCAGCCTAACATGGACAAACAAGACTGCCCAGCTGACCTAGCACCAACTTGGCTCGGTCAAGCTTTACACGGTCAGGCTCAAGCTTGGCACGAGCCAACAAGCTCAAGCAGGCAGCTTAGCATGTACCTGGACCTCCTAGTGTGGAACCACACACCTGGCCAGAGCAGGACAAGCTGCTCAAGTAAGCAGCTAAGCGGTGTCAACTAAGTAGCCAGGCAGGCTGGACCCAGCAAGTGCTCAACTTGACTTAGCCATCAAGCAACAATAACATCATGCATGACCTCACTTGACAAGGCCCCTGAGCACTTTTCATAATAGCCCACAATAGCATGGTCAAGTAGCTCAAAACTAGCTTTGGTGAGTCAACAACAAGCAGCTGGCTAAGCTGGCTGGCTAAGCTGGTTGGCTAAGGACCAAGCCCATACTTAAGGGTTTGGTGCGCCCAACGTGGAAAAAAGAGGGTCAGACGGTTACCTGGTTACCTATAAATAAAGGCCCTCTTCCACCATTTAAAAGGGGAGAACACACATTCTACATTCCATTCTTCACTTCTTCTCTCAACAAAAACTTCTCTCTATGATTCTTGTACTTTGGGGCCACAGTTCCAAATTAGTTTTTAGGTAAATTCTTGTAATTTTTTCTTAGAATTCAAAAGGAGAAAAGAGTAGGAAAATTTGATACAAAAGTTAATTTTGTAATCTCATTTGGGTCCAAAAGCATCTCAACCTTGGATAGATGGCTCATGCTCCTACACATTGATTTGGATTATGGTGTAATGTTTTTTCTTTTCTTCATTTGTATAATCTTTTGATTTCAATACAATTAAGTTATTACTTTTGGTTAAGTTTTGATTCTTTAAGAAGCTCTTAATGTGGTTTTAGCTTGATCACCTAAAACTTGATTTAAAGATTAAAAAATGCTTCTTCTTAAAGTGTTGACAAGTGAACTAAAAAGTATCACCTACACATTAGTTCACTTGCCATATCAAAACATCTATTTTAAGCAACTTATGTTTAAAGCTAAATAATGTTAATGAAGTCTGAAGTAAGGTGTGACAACCTACTCCGACGAGTGACAATTAATTATTATTTAGTGTATTACATAAGGTTTGAATGTCATCTTATCATACTAGGACACTAGATGAGGGATTTAGACTTGGTGCGTTGAATTAACCAAAAGTACAACACATAACTTGTTTAATGTTTTGCAAAATCATTTGAGTCTAGAAATAATTCCATATTTCAAACCAATTTTCTCCTCAAGAATTTGTGAATATTAATTTATGCTTCTTTGTTAACTTTTATGCAACAACATAACCAAAATCATCAAAAAATTGTTAATCATTATTTTTGCTATAATATACCTATATGAATTTCTTCTATTAATGCAATTCCTTGTGGTTCGATATAATCCTATACTATACTAAAATTGAATCTTGAAAGAGATGCAAGTGTAATATAGTAAAGTGTTAACTTATAAATTTTATTTGATGACTAAAGATTCCTAAAAACATAAGTTCAAATCAATTCATGGTTTGTAACTTTGTACATATGAATAATATGCAAAAAGTTTCAATCCAATCAATGGATTGTTACCTGACAATAAAAGAGTCATGAGTAATAATCAAACCGCTAACATTTACTTTCTGTCATTTATTTTCCACAACTAACTTTTCCTTTCTATCATTTACTTTTCCACAACTAACATTTACTTATTGCTCTATTCTTTTATTATTTATACCAACCCTTCGAAAGAAGTGGTACGCTTAAGTGCTAACTTTATTCTTTTGTTCATTTTATTATTCTTTGATACCAAACTTTCGTAAGAAATTGTAAGGTTAACTTAATAAAATGAGACCGAACTTTATGGTATGATTAAAAGGAACCTGAAAAGGGAGTAAATAAATAAAATCACTAATTAAATAAATTGTTCATCACTAATCACTCTAAAATCAAATAAAATTAAACTTGCAGTTGGGAAATATAATTTCAACAAAGTGACCCATTTTGTTGTTGAAGGGGGAATTCGTAGTCAGAATCTTTGTTCAAAAAATTGGCGCCGCTGCTGGGGAATTGTTTTTGATAGAATATTACATCATTAATAATTTTGCATAAAATTTTCTCTACTTTTTGTACAAATTTAATTTTTTAATTTGTATAAAAATGTAAATTACAAAACTTTGTAAATTCATTTCCTTTCTACTAATTTCTTTCTTGGAAATAGACAGAAACCTTTTGTGCCTGAATTGTAGGAGCAAACTGATAGAATTTGCTTTCGATCCCAAATTGGAAAAAACCTTAACAAAGAAAAAGAATGCACAGAAAAAGGCAAAAGAAACTCAACCTATTCCACGGAAAAAAGTTCCTTCAATTGCCAACAATCAACAGAATGTTGATGGTTCAAGAGCTGAAAAACAATTCATTGCTGAGGGTTTTATTAGCTTCAACCCAAGAAATATGATTAGAATAAGGAGGCCTGTTGGCAATCAAATGCCTCCTAAATTGAAATATGGATTGGTACAACTCATGTACACAAATTCTTTTGTTGGAATGGATCATGCAGATCCATACAATTATCTCACTAAGTTCTATGAACTAGTTGGGACTCCTAGAATTTCTGAGGCATAAGAAGAGGTTGTGTTTCTCAGGCTCTTCCCATTAATTATCATTGGGAAGGCTAAGAAGTGGTTCCTAGATTTTCCACCACATATCCAAAACAATTGAAATCTGGTGGAGGAAAAATTGATGAACAAAAACTTCGTAAGGGAAGTTTATGGATATGAAGACTGCCATATCCACTTTTGTGCAACCAGCAAATGAAGGTCTTTGTGAATCATGGGATAGATTCAAGTCCATGCTGAAGAAATTCCCCAAACACGTGTTTGATGTGCAAACCCAAATTCATATTTTCATCAGCGGGTTACAGTAGCAACATAAATGGATTCTAAATGCAACCACGGGTGTACAATTGTTGACAAAACCCTTGCAAGAGGCCATTGACATCCTTGAGTCTATGGCCCTGAATGATCAAAAGAGTTAACATCAGAGAGGACCCCACCAAGGAGAGGTGAAATCCTTGATCTGAGTCTAATGGATGATGTGTTGGCTCAACACAAGCTGCTTCAGCAACAGTTAGGTGAAGTCTCTTAGAAGTTAAATGGTCTTCCTAGACAGATTGGAGAGTCTTTAAAGAAGCAGGTTTTTAGATATGACCAAAGCACTAATGATCATGACATGGGTCAACGCCACGCTTAGAATGATGAGGTCGAATTTGTCAACAATCCTCCAAGGCAAAATTTCCAAAACAATTACCCAAGGGGAGGAAATCAATTTCAAGGTAACCAACCATGGAGGCAAGACAATCCTCAGAAACCACCATTCTATCCCAGATCCAATCAATACCAACATCCTACCCAGATAAGAATGTTAAACTAGAGGACACTCTAAACCAATTCATGCAAATGACAATGTCCAACCAGAAAAACATTGATGCTTCCCTTAGGAACATGGAATTTCAAATTGGGCAGTTGGCTAAGCAATTGGCAGAAAATCAAAAAACAACATTTTCTGCCAATACTGAAGTCAATCCAAGGGAGCATTGCAATGCTCTCTTGAGGGGTGAATCTAGCTCATTTGAGTAGTAGGATGGGGTTGGTGGAAAAAGCTAGATTATTGTAGATAACATGCATCAAGCTAGTGACGGAAAAGAAGCGCTTGTTGGGAGGCAACCCAATACATTTTGAATATATATATATAAATATGTTTTTCTTCATTAAATTTTTTTTCTTACTCTTAAATTTTATTTTTTTTAAAAGAGAAAATTGAGAATTATTTTGATCCATAAAAACATTTTTTGAAAATCAACTGAAAGAGGAAAAATGAGTTGAAACATTTTTGGGGTCAAAATGGGCCTAATCATAAGCCATAATGGCCCAACATGGGCCAAGCCAAATCCGATCAGCATGGCTGACTAAGCGCCTGACAGGGCTGACAGGGCACCCAACGCCCCACTAGGCAGCCACATGGAAGAGAATCTTCAAAAGAAGATTTCTCTTATCCCCTTATCTTTTTGAAATCACACCCCATTAAAAAACCCCTTGAACTAAAATTCTCTCTCATCCTCATTTTGAAAGACCAAAATAATCCTCTCCAACAATTCTCTTCAAAGCTCTATCTTTTCTTCAAAGTTCCAAACTTCAAACATGTAAGTATCATCTCTTTCATTCTTAAAAGCTTTAATATTTTTAATTGATATTCTTCTTGAAACCTTTTTGATTGGGAAAAGTTTTAAACATCAAGTCAAAATTTTCAAAAAGTTCAAAGAAAATCCTTAAATAAAAAAAGTTTCAAAAAATTTTCCATTCTTGGAAATTTTGAAGAACATAGACATGATTGTTGATTCTCTTTAGATTTTCTTGAATATTTGTGTTGATTAAGTGCTGAACATGATTGTATTATGCATGTGAAATTTTTTTCTCTAAGATAAAAAATTTGTGTTTTAGTAGAAAACTTTTTCTTGACTTTTTCTCAAATTTGAGAATCGGATGATTCATGAACTTTGTGAAACAAAATGCCTAAGCATGATTAATTCATGAGTATGGAAAGAAAAAAATTAGGGCCTCGGTTTGATCACAAAATGTTTGACAAAATTAATCAACCAACTAATAAAAATGTTTGATCACAAAAAGTTTTTAGCCAAAATTTTGTTTTAAAATTTTAAAAACTCTAACCACATTGAATTCTATTTTGTGGCTAGAAATTTGTTGATTTGGCTTCAAAACTTATTTCAACCATTCCTTAAAGAGAAAAAAGTCCATACATGCTCAAAATTATGATTCCTTGCAAGTTTTTTGAACTTTGTTTTGTATCCCCACTTTTTCATGAACCAAATGCCATAAAAACATTAAAGAAATCTGTTTTGATGCGTTATTCAATTTTTGGGGCTGTTTTGGAATACATGATGCAAACAAAGATTTTGAAATTTTTTACGTTGGGCACTTTTTGTGAATATGTGATTTTTTTGCTTGGTTAATTGAAAATGTATGATGTTGGGGTTGTTTTGACATTGTTAAAAACATCATAAATTTAGCAAAGAATATTAACAACTTGAACTTCGAAATGAACTAAGAAGTATGAGAAACATTGTAGGCTTACTTGACAACATGCCTTAGAATTTTGTTTCCACATCCTAGGAATGGAAAAAATGGCATTGTAGAATGTTTTGTAGGAGTGGAAGATTCTTCTCAAGGAAAGGCAAGGAAGTTGAAAAGGAATGAAAGAAAAGCACAAAAGTTTTCTCTAAGGATGCCAAGCATACGTTCAAGGAGATCACCCTCAAGAGTGCAACGGTCTTAAAAAAATGTTCAACCTAGAGGAGAAAGAATTTGATGGGTTCATGTTCTCGGTGGCAAAGTTTGGATGGAACAAACTTAAAACACCCAACAAGATGTTTTCTTTGGATGTTGTGAAGCAATTTTATTTCAAATCTATTGTGTCGGGGGATGCAAGAGCTAATAGATACATTTGGGTTAATGGTTAGAAAGTGTAATATGACAACTACATGATCAATGACTACCTAGGGAACCCATGGTCTCCATTCCCGAATTGTGAGCATGACCTATGCACGTTTCAACCCAAAATAAGGGCATCCTCCTCGCGGGAAGGAGAATCACATGATGATGCTCAAGTAAGAAGAAGCTTATGTTTGCAAGAATTGGAGGTCAACCAAAGTGGCCCGATATTTTTGTTTTGAATGACTCAAGCCTCACAACTATGGACCATCTTTGTGTTGTCCAACATTTGGTCGGTTTCTCATGTCTCGGATCTACCTCTAGGCAAGGCAAAGCTCATCAAATCCATTTACGAGGAAGATTCCACTGAGATCACGACTATCATTTTGGATGGAATTGTTGACTGCATCTCCAGGGGTATAGCTTCTTTGATCATACCATCACTTATTACTGACTTATGTAGGTACCAAGAAGTACCTAGACCTTATGGAGAGATCATGGCACTCAAAACTGAGACACCTCTTATGTCCAATCCTATTGCACGGAAAGAAGCTTGTCCCAAGCTAGGGCCGATTTGAGAAAAAAATTTGGTGATGTGGGTTCCTCTTCTCAACCACCATGTGAGAGGGCAAGTAACCCCACGTTAGAATCAATTGTTCAAGAATAACAATTCTAAAACCAACAACAAATTGCATGCTATCGTGAGATTACAAGTATGTATAGAAGCTTTCAAAGCATCTATGGCTCTCATCCAAACTTCCAAGGTGGAACCTATGAGGAGTTTTTTGCCAACACTCAATGACCGGAAGGAAGATCACAAAGCCTTGATGAAGATGAAGAAGATTGAGCAAAGCACCAAAATTCGGTTTTCTCTTTTCTTTAACGCGTTTTAAACTTTGCAAAACTATTTCCTTGTGTTCATACTTTAAACCATGTTTTTTTGTTTTTAATTTTAGTTTGAATTCTGTTGTGTGTTTAATTGCTTGCAAATTTATTTTCAGTTGAGTTTTATTCTTAATAATTTTCCATATTCATCAAACATCTCCATTACAAACCAATTTTTTTATTGCCTTGAGGACAAACCATCATTTAAAGAGGGGAACATGGTTGATGAATATGTGAAAATTATAAAGAACTTATCAATTTCTTTTAGGATGTACATTTATTTAGAAAACAATTTGTTGTCCATGAAAAATAAAAAAATTCAAAACTGAATTGAATTGGCTAAATGAAATAAATTGACAAAGATTGCATGATTGAAAAATTGCTAAGCACATTTTTAAGTTTTAATTGACCAAAATGAGATATAAGGCAAAACCTTTTTTTTATGAAAAGGTACATAATGTCATAACAAGAAATTTTGTGCATATAGAATTTTTAAAATGTGTACCATGATTATTGCAAACATTTTTTAAAACAAAAAGTGCAAATCCAAACCATGTAAGGGAAGGAGCCAAACACATGAGAATAGAAAGTGAAATCAGCATTTGTTTGTCTAATTAAACTTTTTTTAGTCTTTAATTCTCTTAATTTCATAAGATTGATAGGAAATGATCAAGACATGTTTATTCTTTAGAACCAAAAATGGCCAAAACGTCTAACCAACAATAGGGTCGTCATTTGATAAGTCCCTTTGAGCCAAACAAAGTGAATTATTTTTTTCAAACAAACCCATGAACAAAATTAAAGTGTTTGAAAAAGAGTAAAGTTGGGGGGAGGTTGGTGGACTTGGCTTCTTGAAAAAGAAAATTGAAATTTTTTCAATCTCTTTGTAAAAACAACAAAAGTTGTCAAGAAAAATAGTAAAACAAAAATAGATTGAAAAATCCAAAAATAGCCAAGGTTCAAAAAGATAAAATGTTGGGAAATAAATTATGGAAAAACTAGAGTGAATTGTTTCATTGAGAAAAATTTTGAAATTTTTTGCTATCTAGAAATAAATTTGCTTATCCAAGAAAAACCATGATTTTTTCAAGCCTAGCCTCATTACAATTGAAAACAAGTCCTTGGTGATCCTTGATTGAAAATGCAATTTTAAGAGAATAAGTAAGACAAAGAACAAGTTCAAATTAGTACATTCAAATGGTTGAATATTGAGTGAAACACTTATATCCCTTGCAAAGTTCTATCTTTGAACTTGCGTCCACAACAAACATTTTTTGATTGAAAACTATTTGCTTTGGTTTTGTTACACATTCTTTTATAAACATAAGCATAGAAATAATGTTTGAAGCATTATCTGTGAAAATATACAAATCTTGAAAAGTCTCATTTAGAATTTTGAGCATGTTTAAGCAAAATTTGAAATCATGTCAATCTAATCTTGAAAATTAGCCAAAACCAATTTGGATGTGCTTTACATTTGTTTGAGTATAAACAAAGCCTTAAGTTCGGCGAGTTGATAAAGTGTAAAAATACCTAATTTTCATACACTTTTCTTGGCAATCTAAGTGCTTGGTCACAAGCAAGGACCCAAAACATGAAGCTACTCACTAAGTAGCCTGGCGTTGACAAATAGGACCGCCTAGCTAACCTGGCACCAACTTACCTCGGTCAGACATAGGGATGGCAAAAAAACTCGTACCTGTGGGTACCCGCGGGTAAAACCCGTACGGGCACGGGTACGAGTCACAAACGGGTACCCGCGGGTATTATTAACGGGTTTTTAAAAATACACGTAGTACATACGGGCGGGTATGAGTATTATGGTATCCGTGCCCACGAGTACCCATTATTTATATGATTAATATATTATATTTAAATAAAATAAAAATTACATTATTCTAACTTTCATTACATTATGTCATTTTTTCATTTTACTTTGTTTACATATTTTATTGAGTTTGATGGTGAAACACCCTACAAATATTATTACATTTGTAGAAACACACATGTTTTACAAAGAAAATATATACTTTTCAGGCTGGACCCAACAAGTCATCAACTTGACTTAGCCACCAAAAAACATTTACATCATGCATGACCTCAGTTGACAAGGCCCCTTAGCACTATTCAGAATAGCCCATAATAGCCTGGTCATGTAGCTCACAACTAGTTTTGGTGAGTAAACAACAAGCAGCTAACTAAGCTACTTGACCAAGGACCAAACCCATGTTAAGGGGTTTGTGCGCCCAACATGGAAAAAAGATGGTCAGACGATTACCTAGTTGCCTATAAATAAAGGCCCTCTTCCACCATTTAGAAAGGGAGAACACACATTCTACATTACATTCTTCACTTCTTCTCTCCACAAAAACTTATCTCTAGAATTCTTGTATTTTGGGGCCACGATTCCGAGCTAGTTTTTAGCTAAATTCTTGTTATTTTCTCTTAGAATTCAAGAGGAGAAAGGAGTTGACAAATGTGATACAAAAGTTAATTTTCTAATCTCATTTGGGTTCAAGAGCATCTCATCCTTGGATAGACGGCTCATGCTCCTACACATTGATTTGATATAATCTATTGATTTTAATACATTTAAGTTATTACTTTTGGTTAAGTTTTGATTCTTTAAAAAGTTATTAATGCGGTTTTAGCTTGTTCACCTAAAACTTGATTTAAAGATCAAAAAATGCTTCTTTTTAAAGTGTTGACAAGTGAAGTAAAAAGTATAACCTAGACCTTAGTTCACTTCCCATATCAAAGCATCTATTTTAAGCAACTTATGTTTAAAGCTAAATAATATTAACGGAGCCTGAAGTAGGATGTGGCAACCTACGCCGACGAGTGGCAGTTAATTATTATTTCCTGTATTACATAAGGTTTAAAAATCATCTAATCATACTAGGACATTAGATGAGGGCTTTAGACTTGGTGTGTGGAATTAACCAAAAGTATAAAACATAACTTGTTTAATATTTTTCAAAATCATTTGAGTCTAGAAATAATTCCATATTTCAAACAATTTTCTCCTCAAGAAATTTTGAATATTAGTTTATGTTTCTTTCTTAACTCTCATGCAAAAATATAACGAAAACCATCAAAAAGTTGTTAATCATTATTTTTGCTATAAGATGCCTATATGATTTCTTCTATTAATGCAATTCCTTGTGGTTAGACATAACCCTATACTATACAACAATTGAATCTTGAAAGAGATACAAGTGTAAAATAATAAAGTCTTCACTCATAAGTTCAAACCAATTCATGGTTTTTAACTTTGTACATAAGAATAATATGTAAAAAGTGCAATCCAATCAATGGATTGTTACTTGACAATAAAAGGGTGATGAATAATAATTTAACCGCTAACATTTACTTTCTGTCATTTATTTTCCTCAACTAACTTATATTTTTTCTCATTTACTTTTCTGAAACTAACATTTATTTATGGCTTTATTCTTTTATTCTTTATACCAACTCTTCGAAAGAAGTGGTACGATTAACTACTAACTTTATTCTTTTGTTCATTTTATTATTCTTTGATACCAACATTTCGTAAGAAATAGTATGGTTAACTTAATAAAATGAGACCGACCTTTATGGTATGGTTAAAAGGAACCCGAAAAGGGAATAAATAAATAAAGCCACTAATTAAATAATTTGTTCATCACTCATCATTCTAAAATCAAATAAAAATAAACTTGCAACTTGGAAATCTCCTTTCAACAATGTGACACATTTTGTTGTTGAAGGGGAAATTCCTAGTCAGAATCTCTGTTCAACACTCATCCACCATAACCTAATGGTTGTATGCCATGCCATAAATTATTTATAAATTGTATATGTTCTTAATGGTGCCTTTAAGATTGATTATGTATTGGTGCAGCGAAAGCACTCGTTGCACAACCTTGGCCATAAGCAATCAAATAAAGTGCATAGAATAAATAGAGGAGAAAAAAATAAGAGAATTTGGTAACAGGATCGACTAATTATGCCTATGTCCCCCAGAGCACTGAGCAACTACGAAGATATTACTACGAGGATTACAAGCCCTAGAACACCCATGAGCCCAAGTGCCCATGAGGTGTTTCTATTTACTACTTATATCTAGTGCACATAATAACAAGGGATCTGAGTCAAATATATAATATTGAATACTCTACGTTATTCTAATATTAGGAAATGTGAGACTAATATCATAACATATTTCAAACATTCACGATAATAAACCCAAATATATATAAACTCTTGAATAATCTCAACAGTATGAAATCTCCTTGTTGGTTTAAATGATTTTAAAATACATGTATTAAAAAGTGGTTTTTTTTGGAAGATGGATGCCATGGCTACTCTTTTGATTGACTGCGTAAGAATAAGAATAAAACAATAAATAAGTATAAAAGGAAGAGGAGGAAAGAAAAAAATGGCCATGTGTGTTTTATGTGACTTTTAATCTTAAATAAAAAATCTGAATCTTTAGATTGTAATAAATGAATTATGAAGATTTGGAGTAACTTGATCCATTTCTGTTAATTAAACTATCACATATGATTTATTATTTTTACATAGTTATTATAAAATTTGATAATAGTGTAAACTTTTATATCATTGATGATTGAGTTGTTGCAACAAGAATTTACTATGTGCACTAAAATTATGATAAAAATATATCCCATGGAAAATGATAATATTTTCATTGAAGTATTATTTTATAAAATATAATTTCCATTTCTCCTTCTTAAAAACACTCTTATGACATTTATTAACATTACGCAATTAAAAATGGTAGAGAGAATAGTTACGGGAATAAAGTTAATCCTCATTAGTAAAGTAGAGAGATAGAGAATATAAAATTAAAATAAAAAATTTTAATATCTATATTAATTGAATATATTGATCTATTTGTTTCTGTGAAAATATACAAATATTAAGGACTAGATGAAGTAGCAATAGAGACCATGACCAAGTGTCAAATAAGTTGTCGTGTTTTATAATAGTCTGTTCAATAAATGAGGTAGCTGAAACTTTTTTGAATTTGCATGAAATATACTATTTTAACAAGTTTTACATTACCTAATATTGAAATAAAGGAGGGAATTCAAAGTTCACTATGACAAAATTGCCAATAATAATGCTGAAAATTGTCATTTAATAGTCATTTTAGCAGCTATGTATATGAGCGAAATAGAACATAGGGTTAGATTGAACAATACTTCAAACTACACCATAATTCGCATTTAACAACAGTCAATCGACAACGCTTAATAGTGAGATTGCAAGTATTCATCATCATAATGTTTTGATGAAGACATGGATAATAGGCAAGCTTGAAGACAAAGGCAACTCAACAAACAACAAAGTCAAGGCTCAAGTTCAATCAAGAAGACTTAGGTTTAAGTTTTACATTTCTAGAGTCCTAAGATGATTGATTCGGTAGAATATAGGCTAGGTTAACCTTGAGTAGAAGTCTTACAATCCTATACTTGAATCAATTGAAAATGAGACTTGTATACATTCATACATAATTAACATCCTCATGCATTTACGTATGGAAACATGATATTGGTGCACTAAACTTGGTTTATAACTTACAATTTTCAAAATCATGCATCTTACATATTCACATCATGTAGAAGGTTCATCAAGCATGAAAAAATATTTTTCAACAAAGTAAATTGATTACAACTTGTGTCAATTGATTAAATCAACATGGGAACCCATTAATCGATTAAGAAATGGGTTAATTGATTAAGTGATGTTACAATAGATGAAATCTTAGATTTCGTGGGCTCGTTAATCGATTAAGAAGTGTGTTAATCGATTAAGTCCAACAGAAATTAGATATGTATAAAAGCTTAGCTTTTCCCATGTACTCATATAATCTTGGTAAATTTTAGAATCCAATTTTCATATTCTCTAAGTGAAATTTTTTTACTGTGCTGAAAGGTTTTCATCTTCTTTGATATAAAAGAAAAGATAGAGGATAGCTTCATAGAAGTGAACCCATTGTGCTTCATTGTAAACCATTTTTGCAAACTGTGCAAAATCACACAATAATTTTCTTTGGATATTGTGAGAGGTAGGGTTTAGCTTCTATTCATAAGTGTAATATTAGCATAATTAGGTGCACATCACTTGTAAAAATTCTTGTATTCTCTTATGTGTGTTGGTATCACCTTATTAGAGAGAATAAGATTTGGGAAATTCTAGCTGCAGTTAGGTGTTGTGTTGTATTCACTTAAGCAAGATTCTTGGTTGAGATTTAGGAGTGGTTGGGGCCAAACCGCTAGAAGGGGTGTTGAGTATCCATTAGAAGTGGGTGCGACGGTCAAACCATTGGAAGCTCTAGGGCCAAGAAGGGAGTCTTGTAATTGGAAGAGTCTTTGTAAATATTTGTTCCTATAGTGAAGAAAAATCTTTCAAGATCAGAAGGAGAGGCTTGGATGTAGTTTACACGTGGACCAACAAATGTATCAGGATAAAAGATCATTGTCTTCATTTTTTCTCGATCTCTTATCTCTTTATATCTCAGTTTATCTACGATATTCATACTTAGATTATATTGCTTACTAAATTTGTTGCATGTTTTGAATCTGTAATCATATAGGAATAAATACATTGGGTAAATTGCATCAAAGGTTGGGTGGATCGCTGTAAATTTTATGTGCAAAGAAAACAATTTTCAAGAAAACCAAAATATAGTTTAATTGATTAAACCTGGTGTTAATCGATTAAGTGCAGCTGATATTAATCGGTTAAGACTATTATTAATCGAGTAAGATGTAAGATTTTTCAGAACTTCTCATTAACCGGAAAAGCGAGAATTGTGTTCCGCTACACCTAGTCACCCCCTAGGTGTATATAAGCCCTTATTATCGAACAAGTGGTATCAGAGCTAGTACGATAGTGTTAGTCTAACCACTTAGATCGTTGATCATAGGCATTTACACCATGGACTCTTGTAACCCTTTCAACAGTGATGACTCATCAATAATTGTCCTCCAATTTTCAGTGGCGATGGTGTTGAAAAGTTTTTGGCACCTCCGAATTGTGGTTATCCGATGTCGTTCCAAATTAAGGGATTTTATTAACTTTATTTTAACTTCCTTTTCGGGTTCAATTAACCATACAATTTCTTACGAAAGGTTAGTATCAATAATGAAGTTAGAGTGATAAAAGAATAAAGACAATAAATAGTTTTTTAGTATGTAAATAAATTAAATGATGGAAAGAAAATAAAGAGAGAGAAAATTTAGTTAGGGAATTTAAATGACAGTAAGTAAAAAGAGAAAAGAAATAGTTAGTTGCGGAAAATAAATGACAAAAATATGATTTGACAGTTAGATATTATTTGTCAATTATATCACTCTCTTACACAAAGTGAAAATCCATTAACTGTATTGCACTTTTGTATGATGTTCCTATTCACAAAGTTACAATCCATTGGTTGGACTGAACTATTGTTGTAGGAATTTTAACTTTTCAAGAAACAAAATTTATAAGTAACTCTTTACTATATATGATTTTGAACATCTTTCAAGATTCAATTGTAATATAGTATAGAGTTATGTCGAACCATAGAGAATTGTCTAATAGAATATAATCATATATATATATATATATATATATATATAATAGGTATAAAAAATAATGATAAAAAACTTTTTGAGATTTTTGTTAAGCAAAGTTAACCAAAATAAACGTGTACATATTCAAAAGGAAATCATGATTGATTTAGAAGTATGAATATAAGGATTCTTGTAAAATGGTTTTAGTGCATACAAGTTATTTTTGTATGCTTTTAATTCACCACACATCATTTCTTAACTTACCCTTCCTCTCGGATCAGGTAAGATGATTTTCAAACCTTGCTTAAATCATTATTAACCATCAAGTATCCTCTGAAAGAAATAAGATTGTCACTACTTATTCCAGATTTGCAGATGTTAATAATCTGGAAAACAAGTTACTTAAAATGGATGCTTAGAAATGGAAAATATTCAAGTCTGCCATTGTAGCATGAGAATATTTGTTATTTCATCCAACAAAAGACTTTTGGATCATTGTCAAGACATAATTTAGGTGATCGATCTAAAATAAGCATTAGGAGTAGATGGAATGAAATAATGGAATAAAAAACACATAACTTGTATAACTAAATTAGAATCAAAGTAAACAACAACAAAATTTTACACCATAGTCTAAGCCATTTAGGGGCACTTTCCATCCAAAGATTGGATGTTTTTGGTTCTTAATGATGAAGCAAAATCAAGTTTTTGCACATCACTTGCCAACTCCATTTCCTCATGAATTTCCTAAGGAAAAATAAAAATTACCTAAGCTAAGAAACTAGAGAAGAAAGTGGTGTGGAATGTATACAATGGATAGATGAATTAATGTCTTGAATGGTGGAGGAAAAGGTTCTATTTATACATTTTCCAGAACTCGCTGAGCCCCTTTCTTAAGGCACTAGGCGCCTACAACCTGGTTCAATCAAGGCGCAACCTATTGTGGGAAACTGAGCTATCGCCCAGCTTAGATTGCATGCAAGCTGCCACATCCCTCTTGTGCTCAACCCCTTTGCATCATACATGACATCACACCTGGCCCCTTTCCTTGGCCTCCAAGTCACGTTGAGCCTCTTTTGGGCACCGCCTAGTAGTTTGGTTGCTTCATGGTTGGTTTTACCCCTTTCTTCAATATGAAGCAATCTTGGCTCATGCAAAACACACCCATCGCCTATTTGGACATGCATAGCGGCGTTATAAGCAATCTTGGTATTTTTTGGATCTTCTTACTTGTTTGCTTGAGTGTTAACTTGATCTTTCTTCATAGTGATGTTTAGGCAATTTATTCTTGAAATTCACATGGCTATAGACACAAGGTGAGATTATACATTTTATTTGAAAACAAAGTAATAAATTGTATTATGAGTCATGAATAATCAAGATATCTGAAATAAATGCCATGAAAATTGAAAGAAAAAGGTACATTTTGGCACTTATTAGAGAAATATGCCTACTAGAAAATCAGAATGAGAATATTCATCGAGGCTATCGATATAGATATTTGGGATGTCGTACAAAATGGCCCTCACATTCCACTACACCAAGGGGAAGGTTAAACCAAAGAAAAGCCCAAGAGTTTATGGATGGAAGGTGAGAAACGAAAAGTGCAGCACAATTTGAAAGCAAAAAATATCATCACATCTGGACTCTCTTATGACGAGTTCTTTTCGGTTTCACAATGTAGTACTACTAAGGAATTGTGGGACACTTTGAAAGTGACTCATGAGGACACTAGTGAGGTCAAACAGTCTAGAATGAATATATTAACGCATGAGTACGAATTATTTCGCATGTTTCCTAACGAGTCAATAACTGATATGCAGAAACGATTCACTCACATTATAAATCATCTAGTTGCATTAGACAAAATGTTTGCTAAAGGTGAATTGACTAATAAAGTGTTGAGGTGTCTTGACAGAGCATGACAACCAAAGGTGATAAGTATCGTTGATTTCAAGAATCTTGATTCGATGTTACTAGCAACTCTCTATGGCAAGCTCTGACAACATGAAATGAAGTTATGACGCTTGACTTCACACAAAGAGTCAGTCAAAAAGAAAACGAGCATATCTCTCAAGGCCACAATGTCAAAAAGTCAAGAGGAGAGATATGATGAAGACGATTCTGATTCAGATATTGATGACGAGACCATGTCACTCCTAGTCAGAAAATTCACATACACTCTAAAGGTGATATTTGACAATTCAATAAAATTTATGCTTTTAGGATAAATTAGCCAAGAAATTGAATTAAATAAAGAGTTAAAGTAACAAAAATTGATAGTTCAAATGGATTAAGTGTTCCATTTGAACTTAATCCATTTTTCTAACTAGAAAATTGGTATATAAATAACCAAATGGTATCACAAACAAGTACAGAAAAAATGATTGTCGAATCCACAAGGATTTGCTTGATACTAGCATTTCAACTAAAAACTAATATTATAAGTTGGTTTTGAAAAAAGGTTTTTGGTTCATTTGATTAACTATTACTAACTAATTGATTAAACTATTTGAATAAAGGTGTTAGGATTGAATTTTATTACTCACTATCAATACACACACAATTCAAATATACTAATTAATTTAGCAATGACTTTTCCACACAAATGACATCAAATGTGTCAAAAGCTAATGTCTTAACCAATTTAGTAGTTCATGCAATAAAGTTCTATGTCTAATAACTTTACACATAATATGAAGAATTATGACTCACACAATCATACATCTAGGGATGGCAAAGGGCACGGGCGAACATGAGTAGTAGCTACCCGCTAACTGTTTCAAAATAGGAGAGTATTACTCGTTCCCACCCGTACACGTAAGAGTACCATGTATGGGTTTTTCACGGGTATTTTTGGGTACTTGCGGGTACAACGGGTACCAGCGGCTTTCCTATATTATAAATAAATTTTTAACTTCATACTTCTATTATGTTTCAAATGAAATGAAACTTAATTATTTTTGTGTCTTTTGATTGAATATTTGGCAGAAATGCTAAATCTATTGGTGTTTTCTATTTATGTGATTTGATGTTCTCATTTCCTTAACAAAAAATATATTTTCTTTCCAAGACATGTGTGTTTCTACACATATAATAATATTTGTAAGGTATTTCACCATCAAATTCAATAAAAGATGTAAACAATGTAAAAAAATGTAAACAAAGTAAAAGAAAATAACGGGTACCCACGGGCACGGGTACCATAATACCCATACTCGCCTGCATGTACTACAGGTATTTTTGAAAACTCATTAGTAAAACGTGTGGGTACCCATTTATAACCTGTACCCATGCCCGTACGGGTTTTACCCGCGGATACACACGGGTACAGGTTTTTTGTCATCCCTACATACATCTATGTCTAGTAGTCTATACATGTGAAATTGAGTAAAAAACAATACTTCAATTGTATTAACTATCAATAGAGTTATAGAGGTGGCAAAATTATCCATAATCTATAATTCATCTTTAAGCTAATAGATTCAAATGGATATAATCAAATGAATAGTGTTAATAATGCATGATTTCGAATCCATCCATTATATCCAACAGATATCTATGGGTATATCTATTTGGATGGATACCCAATCCATCCAACAAACAAAAATTCAATAATGACGTTCTTTGCTTTTCAATTTCATTTAATATTTAAGAAAATTAAATTCAAGCAAATTTATCCATAATTCTCACTCTTACTTTTAATATTTTATTAAATTGATATCAATTATAAGACATGTGTATGTAGTTAATATTAAAAGTTCATTCTTAAATACATGACTTATATAAGTATGAGAAAAAATGTATACACTACTAGTGTATGAGTTTTATACATTGTCGCTGCATCATTGGCCATTTATATTTAACCATTTTTTACTCTTCAAAAAAAATGTAAACTAAATAAATGGTGGATGATATAATGATTATGTATAAATCTTTACATTATCACTGCATAAATATTACACTATTAAAAATCTACATATTATAACCAAACCATTTTAAGATAATGTATCACTGGCTTCAAAGATCTTGTCTGATGAACCTAATTGTGAAAATGCATGCAACAAGTGTACAATAACAAGGTAAAGAAATTGCATAACACTAAAATGTGGATTTTCATATTACAATATAAATTGTAATAAGTATTTGTTAAGAACTTTACACGTAGAACCTTAAATGTCACATGCTTGTAGATTATGGGGCAAAAACATTTTTTCTTCTACAAGTTCAAAAAATCACCTTTTTCAAAAAAAATTAAAAGTGTTTTTTAAATGATTTTCAAAGTTTTTTTTTAAAAGGTGATTTTAAAAAAAAAAATTGTGGAGATGGTAGCTTTTAAAATAATGATTTTCTTCAATATTGTTTTTAGTTCTAATGAAAAATCAAATGGATTGGATATGCATTCATCCAAATGGAAGAAAATGGATAGATTGGATGAACTGTAATTCATACATTAAGTTCAGATATGGATGAATTGAGTAAATTAAAATATAATTTAAATAAATTTATATGGATTGATCCATCCATTAGCATTCAAATCCAAATTCATCCATTTGTCACCCTTAACTATCAACGTCTTGGTCTATGTTGATAGCTTATCAAACTAGCTCTGTGTCCAGCAACCAAATTAACAAGATGCAAATATATGAACTGTTAATCATACCTCTATGTCTAGTAGTCTATGTAACAAATTTAGAGTTATAAAGTTAGTGAATTAGCTCTATGTCTAGCAAGTAATACAACGACATGCATGAAATGACACTTTGATATAAATCTATGTCTAGCAATTATACTAAGTGATGAGTTATATAAAGATAGAATCATGCAAGGATTTATCCAAAAAATTTAGTCAAAAAACACACAATAAGATGATCAAACTTAAACTTAAAGTAAGCATTAAGCGCATATTTAACTCACAAGAATCAACACTTTATGAATTAATATAAAATGAATCAATGTGTAAACATCAAGCTTGTATCACAATCAATTCCAACCAAAAAGAAATTAGTCAATCATGTTCATAAAATGTAAGTAAGATATGGATAAATAAGACACGGTGATGGGATGGTAGAACGACACACAAATGAGCATGGGTTAACTTCTCTAGTACTTACACCTTGTTCTCATGACTCAAATTAGCCAAACTATCCTAAAAACTAAAAGAAATTGAGTACTAAGTGTTTCTATCCGAATATCTTTATAAACTCAAGGTAAACCCCTTAAATAATGTCTGATGTCTAGGTTCCACACTCAGCCCAGTGCATGTGCGATGATTGCAACCATTCAACGCACCAACTTGCGTTGGGCGCACCTCCCTTTTCTACTAAGCGCAGACCTAGCACTTGTCACATACGAAATAATGGCTAAATGTTGAATTTTGTAATTAATTTTGTTGGGCCTTAGGGATGTAGTGAGCGCAGGCTGCTTCTTTCGCTGAGTGTGGCCTCTGCGCTGGGCACAGGTCCACGAGTAGTTTTCCTACTTGCACAAAGTGCAACAATGGCATTTTGCACATCCAATTTTTCATATTTCGCCAATGTGACCGTTCATATTGAAGATCCATGTGATAGAAACAATATACCCAAAATTCAGCTCGACCCGAAGGTGAATGAATGCCATATCACAATCTTAGGCTGAATCCTTGCTTTTTTCTAGAACTTAGCTTTTTGCAATAATTCTCTCGCTTTTGGCCTCCACAAACACTCAAAATGTGATATTTTGCAATTCAATAAATTTTATGCTTTTAGGCTCAATTACCAACAAGTTGGATTAATTTAGAATTAAAGTGCCATAAGATTAATAGTTCAAATATGACATTTTGGCACTTAACAACTCTCCTTTAAAACTTCGTTTGTTCGGGAAAAAAGTCCAAGCTAGGATTTCATAAACATGCTTGGGATTTCACAAATATAAACCATACTACAATGATTATGGAATGCAACTCAAATAGATATTGTTCACACAATTTGACAAGTATCAATAATGAATTTCAAGACTTAAGTTAATGTTATGGTGTCGTTATGTATATTACACTTAGTTATATAACTATTATAACATCTCATCAATACACAATTCATATGTCTTTCAGTTAGGAAGTGTATTTCTTTTAAAGTGTTTTTCTCACTCTCTCAAGTATATATTGTATGTCTCTCATTAGCCAAAAATGTATTACCACCTAATTAATTTATGGAATTTGAATAGTCCGACCGTGACTCACATTGTCTCTTCCTTCCAGCTTAAAGCGGAAAGTCGATCTACTACTAGTGTCGTATGTTTGCCATTGATTCCATTAATTTAAAAAATAACAATAATAAAAATTTTTAATCAAACAAATTTAATAAAATATTTATAGTCCAATAAAGGGTCGCATTTTGTCTAACTTCTTCTAACATGGGAAGCAGATCTACAATCAACGACATATTTTCACTATTAATTCATTTAAATTAATAACCTACATTTTTAACTAATCAATTATTTTATTATTAAACAAAATTAATGGAGTTTTTATAGTCATATTATAGTTTTCGTCGTCTCTAACTTCTCCTAAAGAGGGAAAAAGGTCTATAATCAATATCATATGTTCACTATTAGTTCCATTAAATTGAAATAATTATACCTTAAACATATTTTTTAAATCAAATAAAAAAATCAACTAATATTTTACCGAAAACTACATAGTTTTGATTTTCCTATTTCACCTAGGGGTACATAGGAGCAAGATGAACTATTGCTAGACATACATATAAGAATAAAGTATTTTTTTTAATAAATAAATTTTTAAACGTATAAAAGTCGATGTTGTTAGAAAATGTATTGTTTTAATACGGGTGGACAGGGTGCTAATAAGTTCCTCAATCCATATTCGTTTCCCAAGCTTAGAACTTAGGTTCAATGATCATATTATCTAAATTGGACAAAAAAGAGAGTTTTCTATGTTTTAATAGCAAAAAAATGTAATGGCGACTCCAAATATTTTGGGAGAGATAAAAATCGAATTCACATCTTCCAAAATCATAGATCTGGTTTCCAATCAAAAATCAAATCGTGACAGATAAGGTAATGAATAATATGTACCAGAAGATGTTAGGAATGTACTAGAATTAGAATAAGCAAGGCTACATTGATAAAAAAATTCGGGTCTTAATGAGTAAGACTTGCATGGGCATGGATAAGAGTTTCGGTTCAATATTGGCATGTTGCTTCTACTGAAAAGTAGATAGTGTGCTCCAAATCCTCAATACAACATCATTATTAATTCATCTCATCCCTTATAAGTTGACATTAATTCTTAAAATAGGTTAATGTAACCCCAAAGAAATAGAAATAGAAGGAAGGTGGAAAGAAAAAGAGGTTGTGACATGTTGGATGTGGTTATTATGTATAAGAAGTAGCCACGTTGATAAAAAATGATAAATATAATAGAAAACTAAAAATAAATATGACGTGAGATTTAAATGCATATAGTGAACTATTGAATGAAATAATGGAAACAAAAATATCACAATTAATCATGGAGTTAAATTAAAAGTCATGGGAGGGAGAAAACAATTAAAGTATGAAATGATTAGAATTTATGATTAACAACTAAGATCAACAAATAATGTAGTAGGAATAAAATTTGTGTAAAAATTTTAAGCTACTTAATAAGTTTTCTCACAAATTCAAATTAAAGTATGAAATGATTAGAATTCATGATTAGCAACTAAGATCAAAAAATATAGTGGGAATAAAATTTAAGCTACTTAATAAATCTGCTCACAAATTTCGAACTACAAACACATATATACTCATAATTACATAATACAAGATATAGAAAATAATTAAATCAGTTAGAAAGAATTTGAGATAAATAATTATATAATACATAATATTGAATAGTTATTACAGTAAAACTATGGTTAATAAATGAATGGATTTTGATTTGAATCCTAATGGATGGATGAAAAGTTATCTATTAATCCCTTTAAATCATATTTTAAATTATTCAATTTATCAATATCCAAACTTAATAGATAAATTTCAATGCATTCATGACTTAGTTTTCATATATTTGGATGAATATAGATTTAATTCATTTAATTTTTTTAATTGGTATCAGAAGCTATAGAAAATAATTATTTCAATAAAACATTTTTTTTAAATCACATTATTAAACTCACTTTTAAACCCATTTTAAAAGGTATTTTTAATTTTTTTAAAAGTGCTTTATTCAAACTTAAAAAAAGTAATTTTTTACAATATTCTATCACCATGCAATGTTTAAAATTTTACGTGTAAAGTTTTTAACAAATATTTTATATATTATGTAATTAGAATAAACTTTTAATATTAACTACATCCACGTTCTCAAAATTGATCTCAATTTAAGAAAAAATTCAAAGTGAGAGTGAGAAGTATTATAATAAAGTGATATTTAACTGAGATAGTGAATGATGTTAGGTATCAGTGGTTACAATACACCTAGAAGGGGGGGTTGAATAGGTGTAGCGGTTAGAATATCTGCTTTTCGAAATTCAACACTTAATGCTGAATCACCCCTATTTAATCGATTAAAAGAATGTGGATAATCGATTAATGGATTTGATTTAATCGATTAAAACGGAAACAGTAAGCTTAGGCAGATTTGATTACTTGCACGACAATTAACCGATAAAGAAATTAACATACAGAGCGTACAGAATTATCAGAGTATTAACAGTATAGCAAATATACAGAATATAGCAATTAATTCTACTATACAAGTTAACTGATTAAATGCAATAAAGAGAGAGAAAGAAAGAAAAATCCTACAACACGATTTTTATCCTGGTTCATTTGCTTGTCCACCGCAAACTACAT
>NW_017727766.1:158238-158647 GCF_001865875.1 Lupinus angustifolius | reverse complement strand
TTCTGGTCACCCCGGATAAGCACAGATAACTTCTGAAATTCTGAACAAAACATAGCATTCTGAGCTTCAGCAGTAGATTGAATCATATTCCTCAACTCCTGAAATTGGTTGTCTGAATAGGCAGTCTGACGCTCTTCATATTGTTCCATGCCTGCAAAGTAAGAATCTTTCAACCCTAGGAAGTGAAGATCCATAGTTGTTAAGCCGTTGCTCCATCGCTTCCATCTGAGCTAAACCAAAAGCAGAGTTCTGAGGTGTTGTTCCAGAAGACTCCCCCTGAGTTGTAGCATTCTGATTAGCCATGTCCCCCTGATCATCATTATCGGACAAACCCAGATCAAAAGTAGTGTAGTCCTCCTGATATTGCCAAGTAGTACCATACTTGTATATGCCCATTTTATGAATGAGG
>NW_017727766.1:137209-158138 GCF_001865875.1 Lupinus angustifolius | reverse complement strand
CATAAAATTCCCTAACTAGAGCAGGGTAAACTTTTCCTTTAGTTCCAAAAATTGAACGACTCCCTGAGCCTCCATATCATGCGGGAAACTAAAGTTCTGTTCCGCCAACCAGGTTAAATCGACATACCTTATGTACGTGGGTTTGCAACCTTGGAATTTTGCCAAACGCGTTTCTTACAAGATGAGTGAGTAGTAAGGGTCACCGCGGTCCTGAGTGGAAGGTGAACCGGCTTCTCTTCATCGTACACGGTTAGTTGTAGTCTTGACCCTTTTTATGTGACCTTGCTCCATTGTAATTGTTGAACCCGAATTGATGTTGAATGAGCAGAGAAGGATTTAGGCAAACTTAACCTAGGGTTTGATGTGGTGGAAAATTGGGAACGGGGTGGAATGAGGATGATAAGGTGCGATTTCTTGATGGTTTGAGAGGGTTAGGATGAGGTTTTTCCTACCTTAGTGCACTTGGATTAGTTGGGTTACTGATTCAGAGACTCAAAGCACAAAGGAGGTTGAGAAAATGCCGAAAAAGTGTAAAACTAATCGATTAAACCAATGTAAAATTTGAATTTTCAAAAGCTGATGCCCAGGTAATCGATTATTAACATGTGTTTAATCGATTAAACACGGTAAAAATTGATTTTCAGGCAGCAGATGGATTTCAACTCTTTAAGACTCATGCATGCATTGACACGGATTAATCGAGACATTTATAATCACAGAAAGAATCAATCAAGAGATATGTTTTTGCATTTCAACATATATCATTTTAAATACGAGACACATAGGCATATAGAGGCAAGACAATAATGCAAACAACTAAACAATTTTAATCAAGATAGTGTTCATCAAGAATTCTAGGTTCTCTCCTTAGAACATAGAAAGTATCCCTGGGAAGGGGCTTGGCGAAAATATCTGCTAATTGTTTAGATGTTTCAACAAATTCAAGAACGCAGTCACCTTTTTGTACATGATCACGCAAAAATGATGTCTAATTTCTATATGCTTTGTTCTAGAATGCAAAACGGGATTCTTGGATAGGTTTATGGCACTTGTATTATCGCATTTAATAGGGATCTTTTCAAGTTTAAGACCAAAGTCCTTAAGTTGCTGCTTCATCCAAAGGATTTGAGCGCAACACACACCAGCGGCAATGTATTCCGCTTCGGCGGTGGACAAAGCAACACAGGCTTGCTTTTTACTGTGCCAAGCTACTAATGAACTCCCCNCCAACAAGTGACAGGTACCAGTAGTGCTTTTCCGATCCAATTTACATCAGGCGAAATCGGAATCGGAATAACCCACCAAGGATAGTGAGGCATCCCGAGGATACCATAATCCCATGTTAGTTGTTCCTTTTAAATATCTCATGATTCTTTTAACAGTTATATAATGTGATTCTCTAGGTGATGATTGAAATCTCGCACACATGCATACACTAAACAGGATATCAGGTCGACTTGCAGTTAAGTAAAGTAATGACCCAATTATACCACGATACATTGTTACCTCTATTGCTTTTCCTTTTTCGTCCTTATCTAGGTAGCAAGCAAATGTCATAGGAGTGGAAGCTTCCTTACATTTATCCATGTCAAATTTCTTGAGTAGCTCTTTGCAGTATTTTGCCTGATGGATGAATATCCCACTTTCTAGTTGCTTTATTTGAAGTCCTAGAAAGAATGTGAGTTCTCCCATCATAGACATTTCGAACTCCCCCTGCATCATCTCAAAAAATTCTTTACACAAAATATCATTAGTAGATCCAAATATTATGTCATCTACATAGATTTGTACAAGCAAAACATGATTTTCTGATTTTCTAATAAAAAGCGTTGTGTCAACCAAGCCTCTCTCGAACCCTTTTTCTAAAAGAAAGGTACTAAGTCTATCATACCAAACTTCTTCTTGAATGTATCCATTCAGGAAGGCGCTTTTTACATCCATTTGAAAAAGTTTGAAGTTCATTAAGGATGCAAAGGAAAGAAGCATTCTGATGGCCTCTAGTCTGGCTACAGGAGCGTAGGTTTCGTCATAATCGATACCCTCCTCCTGGTTGTAGCCTTTGGCCACCAAACGTGCTTTATTTCGAATTATTAAGCCAGATTCATCAAGTTTATTTCTGAAGACCCATCGAGTACCAATTACGGGATGATCATTAGGTTTGGGGACCAAGTCCCACACATGATTGCGCTCAAACTGGTTTAGCTCTTCTTGCATAGCTATACCCCAGTGTACATCCTCAATGGCCTCATCAACGGTCTTAGGCTCAATTTGGGATACAAAGGCTACAAAATTATAGAAATTTCGTAAGGAACTACGGGTTACCACGCCCGTAGATATGTCACCTATTACTTTGTCGATCTGGTGAGCTTTCATGGTTTTCCACACGTCTGGCATATCTGAATGCTCTTGAGGTTTGGTTTGACATTCTTCATTTGTTCCTTTTTCATTATCCATGTCCTTTGAGTATGCTTCTTCCAAAGCACATGCAACATCATCAGAAACGACCTTTCTCTTCTCTTTTGGAGAAGATTCGTCAAACTGTACATGGATAGACTCTTCAACTTGCATTAAATATTTGTTAAAGACTCTAAAAGCTTTGCTATGAATCGAGTAATCCCAAAAATATTCCCTCATCGGCTTTAGAGTCGAATTTCCCTAAGGCCCGCTTTCCATTATTTAATATAAAACATTTGCAACCGAAAGCGTGAAGATGGGATATATTTGGTTTGCGGCCTTTTAAAAGTTCATAAGGAGTTTTGTTCAAGTTTGGCCTTAAGAGTACTCGATTTATAACATAGCATGCAGTATGAACTGCATCAGCCCAGAAGTACTTGGGGGTATTACTTTCGTTAAGCATGGTTCTCGCTAATTCTTCTAAAACACGATTTTTCCTCTCTACAACTCCATTTTGTTGTGGAGTGCGAGGAGCAGAGAACTGATGCAAAATGCCATGCTTGTCACAGAATTTGTCGAAGTGAAAGTTCTCAAATTCTCCCCCGTGATCACTTCGTATATATATTATTTTTAGGTTAAGTTGGTTTTGGATTTGCTTGGCAAGATTTTTAATAGTTTTGAACGCGTCACTTTTTGCAGATAAAAATAGTGTCACTGTAAATCTAGATAAATCATCAACAATAACTAGAGCATAGTAGCTACCACCAAAACTCATGATTTGTGATGGTCCAAACAAGTCCATATGGAGTAACTCCAAAGGTCTTGAAGTGGATATCACATTTTTATTTTTAAAAGAGTTTTTGGTTTGTTTACACTTTTGACAAGTGTCACAAATTTCTTTAGTTTTAAAATTCAATTTTGGTAGCCCCTCAACTAGTTCGTTTGATGATAATTTATCTAGATGCTTTATATGGATATGTGCAACACGTCTATGCCATAGCCAGATGTCATCTTCTTTAGAAATAAAGCATTTTGAAAATAATGTAGTGACATCGTCCAAATTAACCATGTAAATATTATTTATACGGTGACCAACAAATTTAACATTATCTAATGTCACGAATGACACAACAATTAGAATCGAAAGATACATGATTACCTTTATCATAGAGTTGGCTTATACTCAAAAGGTTATGTTCTAGTCCTTCAACATCAAGGACATTATCAATTACACTTTGGGATGAGTTACCAACTGTTCCAGTGTCAAGTATATTTCCCTTGTTGTTGTCTCCATACGTGACGTATCCTTTTCCTTTAAGTGAGAGATCCAGGAAATTTGATCTATCACCTGTCATATGCCTCGAACACCCACTATCTAAGTACCATTTTTGTCCATGTGTTCGGAGACATACCTGCAAAATAGATTACTTACTTTTCTCAGGTACCCAATTTATGTTGGGTCCTTTTCTGTTAGTGATTAGGGAATCATCTCCCTTCTTTTTCCATACATAAACTCCGCTAGGTATACCATACTTTTTAATATAGCATGAATGATAAGTATGACCATATGTGTTACAATATGGAGAATGCTTATGATGTTTATTTTTAGTGTGTGCTACGGGTTTTCTATATGGTCTTTTATTTTTAGCAGAGCGAGTATAACCTAGACCAGTACGATCACCAACATTTCTTGTTTGATTAAGCAAAGTATCTAATTGATGTTTACTGTTTGTGAGACGTGTGAGTTTTTCATTTAGTTTAAAATTGTCCTCTTGCAAAGTCTCGCAAGTCTCACAGACAGGTTTTTGACATAAGTTACTAGCAGAGCAGTTACATGAACTACAAGAATAGATGAGATCTAAAGTTTCATTTTCCAGTTTTAATTCATCTAATTCTTTTTGCAATTGGCTTATTTTTTGTTCGTTTATTAGGATTATCCTTTTCCTATCAATGTTAATTCTAGCCAATTTCTTTAATTCGTCATGCAACTCGACATAAGCATCATACAATACATCATAAGGAGGTGAATCATCCGAAGTGGATGAGGTGTCAGAATATACCTCATCATTGCCCTTGCATGAGTCTGAATTTGTATCGATGTCAGATCTGGCCATCAGACACAGCTTTGCTGACTCCTCCTCACTTGAGGTGCTCGATGTCGACTCCTCCTCAGGTACATCCCAAACGATGTAAGCTTTCTTGGATTTGAAGTCCCTGGGAGTGCTCTTTTCTGAATCAACCTTCTTTAGGTAGGTTGGACACTGAAACCTCATGTGCCCTACCTTTCCACACTCATGGCAAGTGAAGCGATCCTTGTTATTCTTGCCTTTACTGGTTGACTCTTTCGCTTCCTTCTTTTGAAACTTTTTGAGTCCTCCTTTTCTTTTAATGAATTTGCTAAATTTTCGGACTAGGAGACCCATAGTTTCATCATCTAGATCGGAATCAGATTCATCATCAATTTTCTCTTCTTTTTCTTTGGAGGTCGTGGCCTTCAATGTGATGCTCTTCTTCTTCCGGTCTGATTCTTCATTCATGGTCAAGCGACCCAGCTCCATTTCGTGCTCTTGAAGCTTTCCAAATAAAGTAGCTAAAGGCATAGAGTCCAAATCTTTAGACTCAACAATTGCAGTCACCTTTGGTTGCCATTTCCTGTCAAGACAACGCAAAACTTTATTAGTTAGTTCACCTCTAGCAAATGATTTATCGAGAGCAACTAAATGGTTAACAATATGAGTGAATCGCTTTTGCATATCACATATTGATTCGCTTGGTAACATGCGAAACAACTCATATTCGTGGGTCAGCGCGTTCAGTCTTGCGCGCTTGACTTCGCTAGTGCCTTCGTGAGTCACTTGTAAAGTGTCCCACATTTCTTTCGCATTATGGCACTGCGAGACCCTAAAGAATTCATCATATGATAGGGCCGATGTGATGATGTTTTTGGCGCGCAGGTTATGCTGGACCTTTTTGCGCTCATCATCGGTCCATAAACTTTTCGGTTTATCTTTAGGTTGATCGTCCACAAGATGTTGTGGAACGTAAGGGCCGTTGACTACGGATTCCCAAATATCCGAGTCTATGGCCTCAATAAAAATTTGCATGCGCACTTTCCAGTAGGCATACCCTTCACCACTGAATATTGGTGGTCGATTAATGGATGACCCATCACCACCAAATGGATTTGAAGAACCCATTCCTTTTCCCTTTAGGATCACGAATACGCGGTTGAGCTAGCACTTCGTACTAGCTCTGATACCACTTGTTAGGTATCAGTGGTTACAATACACCTAGAAGGGGGGGTTGAATAGGTGTCGCGGTTAGAATTACCGCTTTTCGCAAATCAACACTTAATGCTGAATCAACCCTATTTAATCGATTAAGGAGAAAAGGATAATCGATTATAAGCACAGTCTTAATCGATTAACACAAAAAACAGTTTTAAACAGAAACTATTTTAATCGATTAATAGAAACAGTATAATCGATTAACACAGGAATATTAATCGATTAAACAGAACCAGTAAGCAATTACAGAAACGATTAAATGCGAAACAAATAACCGATAACAGAACGAATACAGAGCTTACAAATTTGTATATCAGAATAGCTTGCAATACAACAAAAGAACAGAATGTATTAGTTGAATCAAATATACAAATTAAATCGATTGAAAAACAGTAAAGAGAGAGAGAGAAACAAATCCTGCAAATCGAATTTTTATCCTGGTTCGTTTGCTGTCCACTGCAAACTACATCCAGGCCTCCCGGCTGACTTGGGAGATTTCCTTCACTATAATCGAATCAATGTAATTTACAAACACATTATCCAATTACAACACTTAGCAAATGACAAGAAATCAAAGAAACTATCCAATGGTTTGACTCCCTTCCTACCGATAAAGAAAACGTTTCTTTCGGCGTAGCCCCAGCCAAAGAATCTCTCGTTCTTTCCTTTTCTTACACTCTAAGCTATGAAGAAACACACAATCTCTACTGGTGATACGACACCAAGAGATTCCCTTTCACAACAATTACACAAGAATTACAAGAGTAATATTAAGCTATACCTAAGCTCAAATACAACATGAAGGCTTTACTCTAATGCACATTTAACACAAACACATGTGAAATGACAAGTATTAGTTATGAAAACAGAAGTTACAGAATTATAAAATTCATGAAAAACGCATCAAAAATATGCATGAACATGTGAGGGAAAACATGAGAGATTATAACATGAAATGCACTCAATCCTAAAGCGCAACAAATATCACGAAAAATGCTCTAATTCTCTAATAAATGCAAGATGCAACTTATGAGATCAGTTCTGAAAACGCAGTTTATAAAGAATCAATTCTGAAGCCCAGTTAATCGATTAAAGCTTTGGTTAATCGATTAACGTTGTTCAAAAACGTAATTGATTCTGTTTTCCAAGTTTTTCAGTTTCAACAACTTCTCAAACAGTTAGGTTAATTGATTAACGTATGCCTTAATCGATTAACATCATATTTTCATGTGTAATTTTAAATACAAAAACTCGAATACGTTATGCACTTAATTCATACATGTTTAACACTTAGTTTATGCCTAGAATGCACATATACATGTATTTATGTGATGCATGAACATATTATGAATGACATATCTCAAAGATGAAATGATTTAAAAGATTTATGCATATGAGACATGTATTAGGTGACCTAAGCCTTAGACTCAACTTAAACTAGTTTCTAGTCTAAGCCTAGTACCAATCAAAAGACTTAAGCATGTTGATTTGTTGATGATCTTCAAGCTCTTATTAGCACAAGTTGTCCTCATCAAAACCATGACATAAAGAGAGCTTTCCAAAGTGTTCCTCTTGACATGCACACTTTCAAATGATATTGAAAAACAAAATACAACAATTTTTAATGTTCGTTTTTGGATGAACTGGATATTCATCCAAATATATATATCCATGAATATCTATTCTATAGAACATAAAATCTATGTATTACTAAAATTATTTAGTGGATTATATTCATTTAAATCTATTAGATTTAATCAATAGATTTAATTTTTTTTCGATTACATATAGTTTTGCAAGTAAAACTTATAACCTAATAATTTTAAATAATAATATTTAAAGTTATTAAAGTTTAAAAAAAAGTCAGGGCCGAACCTTAGGCAACCACATTATTTGCATATATCCTTCCACCATCTTAAAGAGAAGAATAAATGATCTGCATATCTTATTAGCTGCCACAATCATATAACCTGTACTAATTAATTTAGATCGTTTTTTTGTACAAACATCACATTCATTAATTTAATTTTATGAGTAAATAATTAATTTCTTTTAGAATGTATAATTCACTTATTAACAAAGATTGCTTACATAAATTAAATATTTGATTTAATAGATATATGATAATTTAATCATATTTTATACTATTAGACTAATGTCTGATTAATAGTTTATGGTTTAGTTTGTCATGGTGGGCAAAACAAAGTTTTAAAAAATCAGAAATTAATGTTAAATTCTTAAGTATCTACATAGTGTAAAAAAAATAATAGTTTTCAAGGGCTAATGATCTAAAAAGCCTTTATACTTTGGAAAGTTAGTATAATATTCTTTCTAGACAATCCAAACCCTTTCCCGAGGTGAAAAAGAGAAGGCTAGGGCAAGAAACAAGGGCACTAGCTATTCAAATGTCACAACATATAAAGAAAAGGACAATGAATGAAAAGTTCCTTGGTTCAACCAATTTGGGAGACACTGCCATTTTTATATTGGTCCACGTCTCAACTTTACATATCTCATTCCTAAGTGCACAAATAAAAAAGTACGAATTTGTCTTCCCTAGTTTAGTATCACTTTTAAGATGTAAAATCTCTCTTTTGGACTCTCCTCTAACCTCTTATATATCTCTCAAGAAGGGTTTGTTTTGCTTCTCTTTCCCTCGTTTGGGTCCAATAAATTCATACATAAAAACTGGACAAGAGAGGAGTTCATTGCATCTTATTTTCTCTCATCACTTATTTCTTCTCCTATAAGTCCATGTTCTGAAGTTATTGCATGTAATGCACATTTATTTTTTTGTTTCTACAAATACTTCTTCCACCACCACAACAACTTCTTACACGACTATATGTCTCTGACCATGTCAATCACATACCTTCTTTTCTTTCTGTGCATTTCCTTGCATACATGCAATTCCAGGTATCTTAGCACTCAAGATAAGAAGCATGAGAAGAAATCTCACTTCCCTATCAAGGTTTGTCAAGTTACAAGCATCAAAATATGTTCATATGAAATTATATATGTTGTATGTTTAATTAACCTTAGATATTCATTTGTCAAGCTACAAGTAAAAAATGGTATTAAATTACCATTGTGGTTTAGTTGTAGTTATGTTCAGGGAAAATGAGGCTGATATGGCTATAATTACAATCATGATGCGGTTGTGTAGACTCCCACAGCATCAATACTATGACCGCAATATAAAACAACAAAAAATGTTGATATATTTTAACCTTTCATTTTTTTGTATGTGTTTAGAATGAAGAGAACAATGGAGTTGATTTCTCTCAAAAGCAGCTTCGAGTGATGAGTGAAGGTAACAAGATGGAGACTGGGTTGGTTGCTCAAAAGCCAAAGAAAGTAAGAAGGACTAAGCACAAGGTGCACAAAGCTATGAGAAAAGATCCAGGTGCTTTAAAATCTGAGTCTCTTGTTTCAGTTTCTTGGCGCATGCCACATAAGAAACCTAGTGATAAAAATCCTGGGTTTAACTTGGACTATGCACCACCAAAGACACATCCTCCTTCTCACAACTAAATAGCAAAGCAACAATTCACTGTCCAACTTTCTTGAAGATGTTATGAGCCCTTCATATGATGAAAAATAGAAATGGAGATAGGGCCTTGCAATCTGCCTTAAAAGTTGTCTTTTTAGCATATATTATGACTACTACAACTTATATTTCACTATATCACTTATGCTATGTAAAATGTTTTTATATGCGTACATGAGAAATGTCTGCAAGTAAGAGCATCCCTCCATATATCATATGGCTAGCTCTTTATATTAAGAAGACTTATGCGTATGATTACAAATGATAACCATCCTTTTCCTAATTCCTATTTATACTTCTATAGATCACCATGGTTTTAAATGGTGGTGGCATAGATTTCTATGTGAATTGCGTTGGTTTGAACTGATTTATTTTGTAGTTGAAGATTGAATTTTTAAATTATTGTGATCCATTCTGGGCTGTTGAAGCCATTATGTAATTTCAATAATGCACCCACATCACCATTTTGTTGTATTTTTCAGTAAATTTGAATCAGTGTTTTACATTACATTTAATAAAATTACATGAAAATAAGAACAATGTGACTGCAGTTATGTTCATATTAGTTGCGGAGAGTCTTAAAACTCTAATATTGTGCCGTTAGGAAATGCAATTTAAAACAATGCTTGAAATCGTATAAAAATGGAGAGGTGATAGGGTTGATAAAACCGTCAACAATGACATTAAGGTCACATAATAATTATTGTTTCATAGTCAATGTCGGAATTTTAAATGTGGAAGTAATCAACTGATTAGTTAGGAAGTATATATTCATACTTTTTGAAGTTTGTTCTAGCTTAAAGGTTAACTTTAGCAAAGGCAGCTTATGTGTCAATATCCCTTCTAGTTTTGTTGATGGTATGGCATGATTTCTAAATTGTAAAAGGGTTCTTGGCCAATGAAGTTTTTTGAGATTCCTGTGGATGCTAATTATAGAAGAAAAGAAATGTGAAAATATATGTTGTCCAATATGTCAAAAAGGTTAGCTTCATGGGAGAATCGTTTTTAATTGTTTGGAGGGCGTGTGGTTCTGATTAATGTTGTTTTAAATGCTCCACTAGTGTATCTTCTATCTTTCTACAAAGCTTCTAAGTGTGTGATCAAAGCTATGATTAAAATTCAACAATATTTTCTGTGGGATGGTGTTGCTGCTCATAGGATCATCTCTTGGGTAAAGTGAGATACGGTTTGTAAGGATCGTGTTAGGGGTGGTTTGGGTGTCCAAGATCTAGAATCTTTTAACTTGGTTCTGCTTGGTATATGGAGGTGGACGTTGATATCTGAAAGAGATGCTCTTTGGTCTAGAGTGTTACATTCCAAGTATGGGCCTCAATCGGGTTTTATTTGGGGAGATGTAGGTTATGGTAGGTCCCAGAGTCTCTATGGTGGAGGGATTTGAAATAGGTGGTGAGAGGGTCGGACATCGTTCTGGTAACACCCACTTTTTGCAACATTTCCTTCCTGTTAAGGTCAACTAATGAAGGAAGTTTTCTCTATTTTTTGGATAGCTGAAATTTGGTCGCTTTGGAATTGTAGTAATAACGTCATCTTCAATAACAAAATAACATGTATGGAGGAGGTAGTATAGATGAGATAAAGTTTCAGTCTTAGTTATGAATCAAAAATAAATCTAGAGGCGCAAACATGTCTTGGTTTGAATGATGTTCTAATATGATAATGTACTTGGATTGTTATTATTAGAGTAAATTACACTGACACCCCTTGAGTTTTAGTAAAATTACACAAACCACCCTTCATTTTTCTACACCTACACAAATCTCCCCTAGTTTTTAAACTTTCATTAAATTGACCACCCCTGCATAAGAAATAAGTGTAATATTTTAAACAAAAAATGTGATAAATGCGATTAAGTTAAATAAAACATGATATATTGTGGAGACACGTCCAAATAATATATGAGTCAATATTTCTTTATTATTTTTGGTTCGTTAAACTATATTATAAGAGCGATTTAAACAATATTTCTTTAGAATTGTTGATGCATTTTGTAACAAAAAATAATAAAGATACATTGATTTGTATATTATTTAGACTTGTCTACACAATATATCATGTTTTGTTTAACTTAATTGCATTTATCACATTTTTTGTTTAAAAGATTACACTTATTTCTTATGCAGGGGTGGTCAATGTAATGAAAGTTTAAAAAAAAGTATAAAAACTAGGGAAGGTTTGTGTAGGTGTAGAAAAGTGACAGATGGTTTGTGTAATTTCACTAAAACTCAGAGGGTGTCAGTGTAATTTACTCTTATTATTAGGATTGATGTTTTGTTGGATGAGGTTAACTCTCCCCTTTTGTATTTTGGAAAGTGTTTTCTCTTGCTGTTTTTTTATACATTTGTTAATAAAAAAATTTAATAAAATTTTCACTTATAAAAAAATCAACACCGTAACTTCATGGAACTATCTAGGAGGAGTTATACGCATAAGTTTGGTATTTGTTGGATATCACACCTGCCAGCCAAGAACAAACCCACATTGAAGCAATTAGCCCAAGAAAGAAGAAGAAAGAAGGAAAAAAACTCATAACTGTTTTGGCGGGAAAAACAGTTATGGTAGTTAATTCTGTTTTGTTGGTTATTTTGCTGTTTAAATTCCCTCTCTCTGTTTTTCTGTAATTCATTGAGATAATTCATTCAATTCTTCTAATAATAATTGATTCACACCATTTCCTTTTTCTTCCTCTTCGATTCACTGTCGTTTTCCTCAATCAATCTCTTTCTTCTTCTTTGCAACCATGGATGTAATCATGTTTTACATGGTATCAGAGCACCTTCATTGAAGGTGTCTCTGCCACGCTCCCAACAACATCTGCTGCCTATCCCTTTTCATTCATTGCCTCCTTCATTTTCTTTTCTAGCCAAAGTTTCAATCAAATGGCAAATCAACTTACCACTCAAGCAACAGTGATAGATTCTGGAAATCCATATTTCATACATCCGAGTGAAAATCCAGGATCAAAGATCGTAACAACAATCTTGAATGGTGACAACTACCACGCTTGGGCTAGAGCAATGGAGATGGCCCTTGAGTCGAAGAACAAGATTGAATTTGTAGATGGAACCCTCCCCAAACCGGACATCAGTGATCAATTCTATCCCTATTGGAAGAGGTGTAACAATTTGGTGGTATCTTGGCTGAACCAATCAGTTGATTCATCAATCTCACAAAGCATTCTATAGATGCAAACTGGCCAAGAAATCTGGGATAACTTGAAGGAAATGTGTTATCAAGGAGATCTTTTCAGAATTTCAGAATTAATGGGAGAGATTTACTCTATCAAGCAAGGAAACCTCTCAGTTGGTGCATACTTCACTCAGATCAAGGGTCTATGCGAACAACTTAATACATTCAAACCTATTCCTTCATGTCTATGTGAGGTGAAGTGCAAGTGCACTCTCATTCCCATCATAAAGAAATACATAGAAAATGACTATGTCATTTGCTTTTTAATGGGATTAAATGACCAGTTTTCTATAGTAAAGACCCAGATCATGTTAATGGACCCCCTGCCCTCAATCAACAAAGTTTTCTCCTTACTTGTTCAGAAGGAAAGACAAAACGCGATACTCCCTGGTGACAGCAAGCTCATTGCAAACATTTCCAATGATAACATTGACAACAAATTCAGAACCAGGGGCAAAGGATTTCATGGACAAACTGGTGGAAGGCAGCCAAGCCAATCCAGACCTCAATCCAATCCCAGAGGAGGTAGCAAGTCAATCCAGATCTCAATTCAATCCCAGAAGAGGCAGAGGCACTAAGATATGTACATATTGCCATAAGCAGGGTCACACTATCGATGTATGCTACAGAAAACACGGCTATCCACCAAACTACTTCACCAACATGAACAACATAAATAGCTACATGGTTCAGGAACCAACAGAGGATGAACAATTCACCAATAAACCAACTGATTCATCAACAAAAGAACACAACGAAGGAGCTCTCTTGGGTCTAACACAGGAACAACACAAGAGCCTTGTATCATTGCTAGAGCAATCCAACACTCAACATCATAATGCAAACCAGATAGTGACAGCATCAATCCTGCATAACACAAAAACTTCAGGTAACACTAACACTTGCTCTACCATTTGGCAGCCTGATAATTGGATCTTGGATACGGGAGCAACAGATCATGTGTGTTACTCCCTTTCAAGATTTCAATCCTTTAAACAAATCACACCTGTCTCTATCAAACTGCCAAATGGAGAAAACCTAAATGCTCACTACTCTGGTACAATAGTGATCTCATCCCAACTCTATTTGAATGATGTCCTTTATTTGCCATCTTTCAATTTCAATCTTATTTCAGTTTCAAAGCTTACCAAATCTCTGCCATACAGATTGATTTTCTCACACACACACTATGACATACAGGAACTCCAATCCTTGAAGATGATTGGTGTAGCTAACATGAAGAATGGATTATATGCAATGATCCAGCAACAATTTAAAATGACTACTACTCATTCTGTTAATTCCTTTACTAGCTATAATGACAATAATTTATGGCATTGTAGATTATGACATTTATCTCACAACAAAATGTTTGTTATGCAATCTGTTTTCCCTTATGTAAGAAAACTATGGATCCTTGTGAGACTTGTCATTTGGCCAAACAAAGAAGATTGCCTTTTCCTGATAGTATTTCAAGGACTGCTAAGCCTTTTGATCTTGTCCATATGGACATATAGGGACCTTTCTGTGTCCCCTCAACACATGGCCACAAATACTTCCTCACCATTGTGGATGATCACACAAGATTCACATGGCTTCTCTTCATGAGAACTAAGGCTGAAGTCAACCAACACATAAGAATTTTGCAAATTATGTCAGTACACAATTTGATTCCAAACTCAAAGCCATTAGAAGTGATAATGGCAAAGAGTTCTTCCTTACTGAATTTTATGCTCAACAAGGGATACAACATCAAACTTCTTGTGTTGAATCCCCTCAGCAAAATGGAATTGCTGAGAGAAAACACCAACACATCCTAACCATTGCTAGATCCTTAGTATTTCAGTCTAACCTTCCTTTATGTTTATGGAACTATGCCATAGCCCACTCCATCCATCTTATTAACAGACAGCCAACTAAGTATCTCTCAAACAAGTCCCCTTTTGAAGTTCTCTACAAAACCTTGCCTGACTTAACTCACCTTAGAACTTTTGGCAGTCTATGCTATGCATCCACACTTGCAGCCAAAAGACACAAGCTTGACCCTCGGTCAAGGTGTCTTCTTGGGTTATAAGCAAGGCACAAAGGGGTATCTACTATTAGATTGCCTTCATAGACAAATCTACCTTTCCAGAAATGTAACCTTTTTTGAACATGTTTACCCCTTCTAGTGTAGGCACAGTGATCCTCATACAACACCTCAAAATGACTCTGCTGCATCAAATGACAATTTTACTCTCTATTCTCTTATGCAATTGACCCCAATGAACCTATTCCTCACCAAACCCATATCCCTAATGAACTTGTTCCTCACCAAGCCCACATCCCTCACAACAATGATGACTCATTCCCTAACACTACTGTTAGGTCACCAAGCCAAGTTACCAACCCTGACCCACCTACTAGGCAATCCACCAGAACTACCAGGCCACCCTCATACCTCCAAGACTACCATTGTATCTTAGCCTCCAGTTCCCTACCATCCCCTTCACCAAACATCAAATACCCAATACAACAGTTCCTAAGCTATGCTCTTCTATCCCAACCTCACAGACACTACTCCCTAGCTATCTCATCTTTCACTACACCTGCTTCCTATAAAGATGTTATACTTCACAAACCATGGCAGCAAGCCATAGCTACTGAACTAACTGCCCTCCAAGACAACAACACTTGGACTCTTACTGACCTACCTGATGACAAAAGAGCGATTGGATGCAAATGGATTTTCAAACTCAGACACAACCCCGATGGCTCAATAGAAAGGCACAAAGCCAGATTAGATGCAAAAGGGTTCACCCAAACCGAAGGGGTAGATTATCTTGACACCTTCAGCCTTGTAGTTAAAATGACCACTATTAGAGTCCTCCTTTCTTTAGCTGCCATCCATAATTGGTTTCTCCAACAAGTTGATGTTAACACAGCTTTTCTCCATGGTGACCTCAATGAAACTGTCTACATGAAAATTCCCCCTGACCTTCACACCACCAACCCTTCTCTGGTATGCAAACTCAATAAATCAATCTATGGGCTCAAGCAAGCCAGTCGACAATGGCGTGAAAAATTAACCAAAGTTCTCCTATCTCATGGTTTTATTAAGTCTCATTCTGATCATTCCCTTCTTACTAAAACCAAGCATTCTAATTTTACTGCCATTTTAATTTATGTTGATGATTTGGTGCTAATTGGTAATGATTTTTCAGAAATTCAACTAACAAAACAACTCCTCAACACCAAATTTAGCATTAAAGACCTAGGAAACTTAAAATTCTTCCTTGGTCTCGAAATAGATAGATCTTCAAGAGGAATTCCCTTATATCAACGCAAATATGTGTTAGATCTTTTGTCTGAAACAGGAATGCTTGCTGCCAAACCTTGTTCCACTGCAATGGATTACAACATCAAACTTCACTCATCCTCTGGCTCCCCTTTGCCTGACCCTGCTCCCTATCGAAGGCTTCTTGGCAAACTTCTTTACTTAACCAATTCAAGGCCTGACATTAGCTATGCAGTTAGCCACCTCAGTCAATTCAACTCATGTCCCACTGATCAACACCATCAAGCAGCAAACAGAATCCTCAGATACATCAAAACATCTCCTGCTCTTGGCCTCTTCTTCCCTGCTCAAAATACAACAATCTTGAAAGGTTTTTCAGATTCAGATTGGGCTGCTTGCCTGGACACCAGAAAATCTGTCACAGGGTGGTGTTTCTTCCTTAGTTCTTCCTTAATCTCATGGAAAAGCAAAAAGTAAACCACTGTGTCCAAATCCTCCGCTGAGGCAGAGTATAGAGCTCTTGGTATGGCCTCTTGTGAAGCCCAATGGCTGCTATACCTCTTTCACGACCTCCACATACCCCATCCCAACCCAATTAGCCTCTACTGTGACAACAATTCAGCTCTCCACATTGCAGCCAACCCGGTCTTTCATGAACGCACCAAACACATTGAAATTGACTGTCACATAGTCAGGGAAAGAATTCAGAATGGCACTCTTCATCTCTTACCAATTCCCTCCTCTTCACAACTTGCTGACTTGCTCATCAAACCTCTATCACCAAAGCCTTTCCAATCCAACATTTCCAAGCTTGGCATGCTCAATTTTCACTTGTCAGCTTTTGGGGGGTTGTTGGATATCACACCTGCCAGCCAAGAACAAACCCACATTGAAGCAATTAGCCCAAGAAAGAAGAAGAAAGAAGAAAAAAACTCCTAACTGTTTTGGCGGGAAAAACAGTTATGGTAGTTAATTCTGTTTTGTTGGTTATTTTGCTGTTTAAATTCCCTCTCTCTGTTTTTCTGTATTCATTGAGATAATTCATTCAATTCTTCTAATAATAATTGATTCACACCATTTCCTTTTTCTTCCTCTTCGATTCACTGTCTTCTTCCTCAATCAATCTCTTTCTTCTTCTTTGCAACCATGGATGTAACCATGTTTTACAGTATTTGATGAAGAGATGCTGATAAAACATTGACCCTAATTAGCATAATAACATAACTAAATGAACTCTCTTTAAGAGTAATAAGGGATCAACATGAGAATGAGCACAGAGGATATCAATAGCAGTTAAAGCTAAACATCGTCATTAAATATCATTCAATTTTTAAGACTGGCTCAATTTCATAATTTTTTATCTTTTAGCATTATAGTTAAATCATACATTCATCAGTTTAACACGATTCAATTTCATGTCAATTAATAAAAATAATGTTAATTACATACTATTTTTAATATTTTCTTCCAACTTTTTTTCACAATAACTAATATTGTGCATTTATAGTCATTGACCTAAAACAACATAATTCAAGCATAAAAACAAGATAGATTGATTTCAATTTTTTATAAAGGTAAAAATACAGAATATCATCAGTATTATTAATAATTTAATATTATTAGATATTAGATATAAAAATGTGACGTGAGGTAAGAAGACAGAGTAAGAAACAATTGGGTCCCATATGTTGGAAGAAAAAGAAAGGAAGAAAGAACTTAATCGATTAAAATATGGGTAATCAATTATCGAGTGAGATGTAAGAAGAAAGAAAAATATTGAATAATATTTGTTTTTCTTTATTTCAGCTATAATGTTTTTTTAACAGAAATAACAGACTGTTTAATTGATTATACAATCTATTAATCGACTAACGAAACTAGCTAAATAAATTAAATTATTCTCAACACTCTCCCTTAATACATACTAGTTAAGTCAAGCATGCCCAAATTCCTTCTTTGAATTTCGAAGTTGATCCTCTTTAGTGGCTATTCTCAGCAAGCTGATTTTCAGTCATGCAATATTCTAGTCTCAGGTTTCCTTTCTCTACATGGTCCCTTAGAAAAAGGTACTTAATCTCTATGTACTTACTTCTTCCATGAGCTATAGGATTCTTTGTCAAACTTATTGTTGATTTGTTGTCTACAAACAACAATATAGAGTCTTCTTGGCTTATTCCAATTTCTCTGAGTAGAGTTTGTAGCCATAGTGCTTGGCAGTCACCTAGACATGCTGCAATGTACTCAGCTTCACATGATGAGAGGGCCACCACTTGTAGGTACATCAACCACCTTAAAGAGGTAGCTTGTAGTACTTTTCCTTTCATCTCTATCACCACATCAATCTGCATCTATGTAACCCTGAATTTTTTCAGTTTTCTTGTCACTGCGAGCAGGGAAAAGAATTCCATAATTCAGGCTTTCTTTTAGGTATCTATGGATTCTCTGTACTATAGCCATGTGAGTATGATTAGGTCTCTCCATATATCTACTAACTAGGCCTACACTATAGGTAATATATAGTCTTGAATTGCAAATGTACCTAAGTGAACCTATCATTTGTCTATAGAGAGTTAGATCCATTGTTTCTTCTTTAGGATCTCCTTTACACAAGGTGTTTCCTGTTTCAACTAGTGTTGTAGATGAGTTGCAATTCATCATGTTGAACCTTTCAAGCATATATGTTATGTACTTTCTCTGAGGAATTAGTATGCATTTTGTTGTTCTTCTGAATACAATTCCTAGGAAGTAGGAAAGTGAGCCTAGATCAGACATTTAGAACTCCATATTGAGTTTGTTCTTTATACTTTCAATATCTTCATCCTTGCAGCCAGTGATTAGTAGGTCATCTACATACAAGCAGATTATGATTGATGCTTCAGCACATGTGTTTTTTATGTAGATTCCATGTTCACTTGTGCGTCAAAGGAGACCTTGTTACACTAGAAAGTTGTTTATTCTCTTATTTCATGCCCTCGGGGCTTGTTTTAGCTCATAGAGTGTCTTGTTGAGTTTGTAGACCTTCTCTTCTTGACCAGTTACCTCAAAGCCTAGTGATTGTGACACAAATACCTCCTCGTCAAGTGACCCATTCAAGAAGGCTGACTTAACATCCATTTGACTTATTGTCCAGTTCATTGAGCTTACTATGGTTGTGAAAAGCCTTATAGTTTCAATCCTAGCCACTGGTGCATATACTTCATCATAGTCTAGTACTGGCTTTTGTAGAAAACCTTTTGCAACCAATCTAGCCTTGTGTTTTGCCACTAATCCATCTAGCTCGAGCTTTACCTTGTAAACCCACTTCACTGAAATGGCCTTCTTTCCTTTAGGTAGTTCTGTGAGTTCTCATTTATCATTCTCTCAATGGATTTGATCTCTTCCTTCATGGCTTCAATCCAACAATCTTCTTTGATTGCTTGTTCATATGTGATTGGCTCCATTTCAGTTAATAAGGCCATATGCACAAAATCACCATCAGATGTTATTGTTGCATAAGAGAATACCTCATAGTCTCTTAGTCTTGTTGGCAAATTTCTTTGTCTTTGAGGTCTCTGAGAAGTGTTTGCATTTTCTTCACTTGCTATGCTTTCCTCTTTTGTGTCATTAGTGTTGTCAATGTCAATATAGCCTACCTTGTTTGATGTTGTGCCAATTGAGTTCCAATCCCATGTTTGAGTCTCATCAAACTTGAGATCCTTGCTATTTGTGACTGAGTTTGTTTCTAGATCAAAAGTCTTGTATGCACCAGTTGAGTGATATCCTCTACGAATATTAGCCTTTTTCCTTTATCATCCAACTTCTTCCTTTTGTTATCTGGAACATGCTTGAAACAAATTGAGTCAAACACTCTGAAATGTTTCACACTTGGTTTGGTCGTAGTCCAAGCTTCCTCGGGAGTTAAGCCTTTTAACCTCTTTGTAGGACTTCTGTTTGAGATGTATACTACAGTGGCTACAACTTCACCCCAAAATTTCTTAGGTAGTCCTTTTGTTTTCAGCATACTTCTTGCCATGTCTAGGATAGTCATGTTGACCCTTTTAGTTGTCCTATTGAGTTGAGGGGTATATGGTGCCATTATTTCATGAGTGATGCCCTCCTTATCACAATATCTCTAAAACTCATGAAAGGAATACTCTCATCCACCATCACTTCTTAGTAACATCAACTTGTGGCCTGCTTGTTTCTCTACAACTGCTTTGAAACTTCTGAATATGTCAAAGACTTCACTCTTCCTCTTCAACAGAAAAATCCATAGCTTTCTGGTGAAGTTATCCTTGAAGCTAAGTTGTTCCTCCAAGTGATTGGACTTCAATAGGACCACATATATCAGTATACACAATCTCCAAAGGCTTGGTGGTTTTGTTGGTATCTAATTGTAGAAGGAATTTCTAGTCTACTTGCTTGTGATGCATTCCTCACATAACTTTGTAGGAGTTCGCACACCAGGCAATCCAACTACCATCTTTTGTTTGCTCAACAATTCCAGACTTCTAAAGTTTAAATGCCCAAAACTTTGATGTCATAGCCAAGTATCTTCTGATATTGATTCTAGACACTTGTTGTCACCTACATGGATACCAATCTTAAAGGTCCAATTGTGTAAAAGTGGGGACTTTAAGATTAACATCCTATTATGGTTATAAATTTTCAGCATTCTATCTTCCAAAATCATATAGTAGCCTTTTTCTAACAATTGTCCAAGGCTAATGAGATTTTTCTTCATTTTGGGCACATACAACATATTAGAGATGTAGGTAGCCATACAATCCTTCCTTCTGATCATGATCCTCCCTATGCCTTCTATAGTGATGAAGCTATCATCTGCAAATTTCACCTTGGTTTTGTAGAATCATCCAAAGATGTGAACCACTCTTTGTGTCCAGTCATGTGATTGGAGTAACTAGTGTCCAAATACTAGCAATCTGACAAAGATTGTTGGTCTCCTATTTTTGTAACCATCAAAGCTCCATTTGTGTCATTCAACTCTAGGCTTGAGATTTCACCTGATTCACACATCTCTGAACCAGAGATTTCCTTTTCTGTCATCAATAGAACTTCTTCATCAGAGCCTTCATCCATAGCCAATTTGGCCTCTTTATCTTTGTTCTTCCTTTTGAATTTGCACATTGATGCATAGTCGCCCCAATTTCTACAATTGAAACATTGGACCTTGTGTTAGATATCAGTGGTTACAATACACCTAGAAGGGGGGGT